>NW_007247680.1:0-62051 GCF_000164805.1 Carlito syrichta | reverse complement strand
ATCCACTCACCTCAGCCTCCCAAAGGTGCGGGATTACAGGCTGAGCCACCGAACCAGGCTCTATTTCTCTTTTTCATTCAAAAGGTTAAAAGCCATGATCTTGTTTTTTTGTGTTTCACTATAATTTGGGGATTTTCTGTAAAAACTGGGACTGCATGGTGGCAGTGGTGATGTGAGGGGAAGAGAAGGATTATCAACCTTTCCTAGAGTAGTCTTAAATATATAATATCATAATGATACAGTTATAAACTAGACTCTGAAATAAAGAAGAGCCAGTCAAAAATTTCAAGTAAAATATGTGTTATTGTGAGTTCCATTTCAACACCTCCATTTTGTAAGCACTTACTATAACACCACTAGACATGGATGAAAACTGTGGTTCATTTAAGACAATAAATATTTATATGTCAAGACAAGTTTCTTTTTAAAATTGTAAACCCAAGACAACCAGACAAACCAATCTTTTTTTTTTTTTTTTGTAAAATGTATATAGTTTAAATGCTTAAGAGCTGACAGATTTCTGAAAGTACATTTGCTTAGCACAATTTTAATTCTGATCTTCATCTGGAATAACTAAATCATCAAGGAAAATATCAATTAATCAAATCTAAAAGGCAACACATTTACAGATTACTGTCTTAATTGTATAGGCTAAAACTTCCTTCTACAATGTTTCTTGAATTTGCACATCACTTTTGTTGAAAGGCTAAGGGAATGTCCAGGTTTCCTCTATGTGTATATTTGAATAAAGAAGCACTAGTCTGCTCACTTTCTAACACATTTTTCATACTTGTTGGGTGAGAGTAATAAAGAAACATGGGCAGTGACTGCAAGACTAAAAGCATCTCCCAAGTCTATCATATTCTTAGCATTAAATGGTGGTTTGAGAAACTGGTTCTACATTCAAACAAAAATTTTTTTTACTACTTGTGTATACTCATGAATTTGTACAGTACATAAGCATGCTCACACACACATAGGAATTACTAGAAATTCTGACTATATTGAGTACAAATCACTTTTTAGTTTGGTTTGGAAGAATTCCAGACACTGAAAAATCAGAAGCAGCCTGAATATATACTAAAACCAATACCCCAATTCATATCCTAGATTATAGTCTTATTGTAACTGGCATTTTATATAATCTATTAGAACACAAATCTTTTGACAAGTCTCTCTAGACTGTCCTGCATGGTTTGAGTTATAAGAGTTGCGAGCAGACAACTCTGGCAGTAACCTTGTAAACTGGATTAACCAATGAAGCTTTGCCAAACAATGAACTGGTGGAGTAGAAAGAAGGTGTGATTGCTGGAGTCCAAGAGAGAACTTTGGTTGCACAAGGCAGACTTAATGTGGAGTTTGTCTCAATCAATGTAGACAAATTTAGTTCTCTCTTCCTGAGAACTGAAACTTTATTATTACAAAGTATCCTTCTCTACCTGTAATAGTACTTTTTTCTTTTAAGTTCCTGTATTTTCTGATATTTAGAAGGCTTTCCAAAAGAAGTTACATCTAAGCTCAGGATGAGAAAGAGAGGGGGAAAAAATGTCCATATAGCAATGGCAAGGTCCTGGAAGCAAGAGAGAACATGGCTCTTTCAAAGAACTGAAAAATCTCTGGTATCTAAATCTGTATGTAAGAACAACAGTCTCCAGTCAACACTCCTTCCTGGATAACAGGGTCCTAATTTTGTTCTGGTATTCACTCTCCCAGGCAATCAGGAATCACATGATCTAGACCAAGAGGGCAAACGATTACCAATGCAAGACAAATATGATCATACTACTTCCCTGGCCAAAGAGACAGGAAGAGAAACATCAGGAAAAGGTTCTCTCCCCAAATAACATGACATTCACAGAAGAAAATACAGATGTCTGGAGCTGTAGCAACCACTTTGTGACAATGAGGGTACCAGCCGTTTTAGGCACAACAAAATACAATAGGGCTGTCAGGCCAAAAGAAAAGAGGGAGACTCTGTCTGCACAGACACTGCTGACTTGGCCCTTGTGCCTAAACTTTCTGCTATACAAGCTTATATAAACTTCTCATTTTTTAGAAAACCTTTAGTTGGGTTTTCTGCTCCTTGAAGCTGATGCATCCTTTTATACCATTTCTTTTATTTTTTTTAATTCTCAGTTTTAAATGATAATAGAATACTGAAGTATAATTTCTAAAATTGAATAATCTATACAAAAAATGTTTTTTACTTTTTCCCACTACATTGATGTGTGTATTACATAAAAGTCCAAAAATTCAGAAAATTAAGTTTTAAAACATAATCATAAAAATATATAACCATTCTGAATTCTTTAAAATGCAATGGTCCTACAGAGATTCTATTTGAGAATATAGTTTTATTGTTCTTTCAGCCCAAAATATATCCTTTACACGTCTCCTTCACAAAAAAACATTTGCAGGTATTAAAAAGTAAGTAGTCCAGAAGAACACTTTTCCAAAGGAATTTTTTAAATGGCTAGTTTTTGAACTGCCCACATGGAGTAACTATAATCCATGAAAGACATCTAAAAACAAATAACAAATACTGTCTAACTGACTTGACAACCAAAGGAAAGAGTTTAGGGCAAACACAGCCGCTGAAAGTGAGGTTAGCAATAACAGAGAAACCCAGTAAAGAGAAAGACAGGGAAGATGAAGCATACATTCTGTGTATAAACTCTGCCCAAGTCTCTGGTTGATCTGTAAAAGGACTGAAGTATGATTTGAATTACCACCAAAGAGCCCAAGTTTACAACTTGAGTCTTCTAAATTTATTATTATTATTTTTAAAAAAAGCAACAGAGTCAGCCGGGCTTGGTGGCTCAGCCTGTAATCCCACGCCTTTGGGAGGCTGAGGTGAGTGGATTGCCTGAGCCCGCGGGTTCGAGACCCGCCTGGGCAACTTGGCGAGACCTCATCTCTACAATAAATCAAAATGAGCCGGGCGTGGTAGCGCGCACCTGTAGTTCCAGCTACTTGGAAGGCTGAGGCGGAAGGATCACCGGAGTCCAGCAGGTCGAGGCTGCAGTGGCCAGGAGCGGCCACTGCACTCCAGTCTGGGCGACAGAGTGAGACTCCAACTCAAAACAAAAACAAACAAACAAAAAAAAAAACAGAGTCAAGAAAACATGATCCATTTTCAAAATAGAAGACAATCAATAAAGACTGACCCTGAGAGATGTACAGATATTGAAATTAGCAGATGAGAATTTCAAGCGGCTACTATAACTTAGATCAAGGATATATCGAGAAGTCTATGGGCATGATAAATAAAAAACTAAAAAAAGTATATTTAAAAACATAAAGATATTAAAACTAAACATCATATTGAAATAAAATAGGCGTTGTTAAGTAGGTCATGGGCTTAGCAGCAGACCTGTGAATCAGTAAAGTTGAAAATAAATAAATAAAGTTGAAAATACAGCAATAAAAACTACTGAATCTGAGGAATGGAGAGAAAAAAATTTCAAACAAAATGAAGAGACCTTAGGGAGCTGCAGGGATATATTAAAACATTCCCGTAATTGGACTCCCAGAAAGAAAAGGAAAAAAAAATAAAAATAAAAAATGACGAGAAAGTTATAAGTTTACTGATTCATGAAGGTCAGCAAATCCCAAGAAGGATAAATACAAACCGCATGTTGGCGTGCCAGTCAGACAACTGACAATCAACAATAAAGATAATTACCTAACTGTTGCTTGATCCACTGCTTTCTAGATGACAGTCACAATCATTCTACATACTGTCATATCTGGGTATGATGCCTCTCATATCTGTACCATACACAGTATTGTTTTAAAGATGTCAAATCACAAAGGGAATCTAGTTAGTATATAGGGTTGAGTGGCTGATGGACAGGGAACACTGAATTGGTTTTCCCTCTGTTTATGTTTCTTGCCACATTACTTAAAAGAACTAACCAACTCTGAAGATTAGGCATAGACTTGTCGATTATATATTTGGATAATCAGTATAGTATAGTGGTCACTGGGTTGGGTATTGGAGTAAAACATGTTTAAATCTTAGTTCTGTGATTTTCTAGCTGTCTCAAAATCATTCAAAAAATACCTACTATTAGTACTGTTATGAAGATTAAATGTTAGCACTGTCACTGGCATATATTGTCCTATAATTGCTTGAAATTATAGTCATCATCATAATTATTAAGTTGAAAGAAGAAATCAAGGCATTCCACTTTATTAAAACAAATTAATAAATCTAATTATTGGCATTTCATTCAATAAATAAATCCTTTATTGTATGTGCCATACAAATAATGTTGCCAAGTAAATCAGAATATTCTATTACTTGTATGTCATCTCCTGATTTCAGAGGTGGTAAGAAGTACATCTTAGAATCAATTAGAAAAAATCACATATACTAACTACTTTGATCCTCACAAATTAAGTTCTACAAGATAGATACTATTGCCCCCACTGTTCAGATAAAAAAACTGAGGTCCACAAAGTTAAGTAACTTGCCCAATCAACCTTGTTTTTGATTAGCATTTAATTTTTTCCACCAGTACACTCCCATTACTCTTACCACCAGTAACTCACATCCAATTTTTTAAAACGTTCGCTGTACACCAACCAAAATATTCTGATGTTAATATGATCTTAATTTAGCCTCATTATATTTTTTAAATAAAAATCTTATTTGTATATTTGTGATTGCTGAGAAAGGAAATTTCTGTTTTTGCATACATGAAGCATTACTACCCAATATTTAATACATGGTGAAATTAACAAAACACAGCAATTCATAGGGTGATGGGAAAAATGAAACAAAATGCTTTTGAAAGAAACAGTGTTGTTATCAAATGCCTACTTCCATGTCAAACACCAAAACTGCCAGCTTGATAACGTTTTCCCACACCAGTGGCCTTGCTTCCTACAGACATCCCAATCTCAACCAATAGCACACACCAAATTGCAGTGACGTGTTTCTGTGTGTGTCTCCCCTAGTGACTGCTAAGTGACTCCAGGAAGAGACCCCACTATGGTTTCTTTTCTATAGAGAGGCAGGGCAAACTAGACACTCAACAAATAAGTGCTGAGTGAATGAACAAAGTCCTCCTCTAGTTCATGCTTAGTGTTTAATATGAATATACATAAAAACAACATATAATGACATATATATATATATTTTGATAGAACTTAATAATATGCCCAATATATTTTTCCAGGTAGACCTGTAACAAAACCTCACACATCTTAATCCTCAGTGATGTTGAATTACTCATGTCTTTCCGTATTATCCAGTTTTCCCAAGATATAAACAATTCCACCAATATCTATTCTCAAAATGCCCATCCTTTAAAACACAAATTAAATTACATCTCTTCTGTTTAAAACTGCTAGATTCTCGCAAATAAAATGTCACTTTAGTAACAAAATATGAAATATGAAAATTATGAAATATGAAAAAATAATTCACAGCATTCTTTTTGTGTTTCAAAGTGCTAAGTAAGGGGTAAATATCAGAGTAGGGTCACAATGTCCAGTAGAATATTCTGTGATGATACAATGCTATCCAATAGCCACACATAGCTAGTGAGTACTAAAAATGTGACTGGTGTAGTTTGGGAGCAAAATTTCTAATTTCATTTTATTTTAATAAATTAAAATTTAAATGTGAATCGTCTCATTCATAGCTACCATTTTGGGCACTGCAAGTCTAGAGGTATACTAGAGTACACCATAGCTTCATCCTACTCAGTCTTAACATTAACACCTCATATCAACAATTTCAGTGGTAAAAAGCTGTAAAGAGAGGTTATATGTCAGAAGAAATAATGTCCCTAAAAAAGATAAAAGTGCTAGTAACAAAGTCTACATCTAGCACATTTAATGGCAATGAATATGAAGAGCCTAAAAGATGAAATCCCAAAAACAACCATGAAAAGTCTCATGAATAAAGGATGATGATGTGGATTAATTGGTATGCAAGCAAGAAAAAAAAAAAACTGATTTTAATTAACTGAAGCTCAGCATGTCAACAGAATGACACTGACTACCCAAAGAGCTAATGATATCATGGCTATATATAGCTAGACAGTTTCCAAAATGAGAGAAGATGGCCACTCCACCCTCCCCAGGCTGGTGAACTACACCTAGTTTGTGGATTAGTCACACAAAAAGCAAGTCTGGTCCAACTGGAGTAGGTATCCTGGAGAAGGACCAGGATGGTACTTATGGACTCAAAATCATGCCTGGGGAGGACTACAGAAAAGGGCCGAGAATTTAACTTGGAATATACCTATCCTTATATATCTGGAAAAATGCCAGGCTGAAGAGAGATTTAATTTTTTCCTGTTCCTGAGGTAAAAGTTTAAAAAACAAAAAAAAGGTAGGTAGAACTATTATGAACAAAGGTAAAACTTTCAACTAGAACTATCTGAAGGTAGAAAGGAATATCTTGAGACACAGTGAGTTCCATATCACCAAAGATATTCTTGAACATATCGGGATCCTTGTAAATGGATTGGGAGCTTGAAAGCAGAGATCAAGAATCAAGAGAGAAGAATCTGGTTTTCCTAATACTGCTATGCAAATAAGAAGTGCATCTGGGAAGCAGATCCAGACGCTCCAACCCTCGACTCATTCTTCCCACCAGAACAGAGGCACTCATCATGCATTTATTTTGAGGTTGTTTTAAAGGTCCTGAATTTCAGTTCAAGTTGCTAGCAGTGGCATCCATTTAACATGTCATCATGCCCAGTGCTTCCTTGTGAACCCAATAGAGGGCTATATTTGAAAATACGCATTGAAATAGTGAAAATATGTAATTTATTAGAACTATGATTTTCTTTAAATCAGATCCTTTGAATCAGAAAATCTGATTAGAATATTATTAAACATTTCTGATTAGAATATTATTAAACATTTTTTACAGTGCTCATTATCAACCCCTTAAGTGATATTCTAGAAAATTATTCATCTAGTAAGACTTAAAAATGTACTACTGTTCAAGTTCTAAGAAAAATATATATTTTATCCATAAATACTTTTAAAATTTACCAACTTTAAATATGTAATAAATAAGTTTACTGAGGCAAAGCAGAGAGACGTTGGCCTGAAAAAAATCTATATAGTAATAAATATAATTTTGTTTTAAATTAAGGTAGAACTACCCCATTTTTCACACTGATATTAGAGTCTGGCTTTTGAATTTCTTTACAGTTGAAATTCAGTTGAAATGACAACAAATAATATAACCACATTTTCAAAATAAAGCAAAATTTTATATAAGCAAATATGAGCCTCATTTTTTCACTAGACTAAGCTTTGATTGTTTGTTTGCTTGTTTGTTTTCCCCCTCAACTGTTCTCTCTAGTCACTAAGCCATAGACGGGACATCAGTGACATAAACATTCACATCTTACAGGCAAAAAATGAACTGAGGTCACTCAACCAACCTCCCTGAGCAAGGGTGGGTGGCCCTTGGTATCCTGCCTGGCAGTTCCCTGCACTTCTAGCCACTCTGCTCCTCAGCATTCATGACAACTGTCTCACTGCTCTGACTCTCCAGGAATGCAATGGAAGAGGTCTCCAAAATGCTCACTTTTCCCCCTCAGATACCCAGGAAGCACAACTTAAATATTCATATTTTATTCTGAGGCTTTTGATAAACACAGGTGAACACAGCAAAACAACATGAAACTAGGTTCTGAGTTCTATGATTATACAGAAAATCTTCCCTTTATTCAAAAAGTATTTATTGGACACCTACCACACATTGTCACCATTCAAGACACCATTCTATTTTATCCATTCATAGATGCTACAGAGAAGAAACCTCTGCCTTCATGGATCTTACATTTTAGTGAGAAAAGACTAAACAATAGTAATAAGTAAACTATAGAGAACATGTTAGATAGCGATAAGTGCTCTACAGAAAAATAAAAGCAGAGAAGAGGGCACGGTATGAGCAGACTGCGCATAAAACAGGATGAGGGAACACCTTACAGAGAAGGTGACCTTGGAGAAAGATCCAAACCAAGGAAGTAAGCCTTGAAGGCATCTAGGAGCAGAAGGCCCTGAGGTAGGAGCATTGTTGGTGTGTCCCAGGGTTGGCAAGAACACCTTGAGCCCAGGGGTAGAGGGAGAGGAGGCAAGAAATGAGAGTGGAGTCAGGCCCTGGAGACCCCTGTAGAAATGGCCAACTGTCCATTCACTGCCTTCACCACACACATAACTCACTCACTCCCTGAATCCTGAACTTCACACCTCTGAGACGAAATGCAATCAAGTAAGTCATTCTGGTATTTTGGAAACTGAGGAACACGTTTTTCCATGTATTGGCAGGTTCCCCAAATCTATCCTCAGGTGTAGTATGTTACTCTGGAGAGTGAAAATAACACTACATTTTGATCAGTATTAAAGATCTTAAGTGTTTACCAACCCACATTACTTGAAACTACCTCTGTTGGGATGATTATTACTACTTATGACTATGATGCTCATCACAGCCCCAAATAAAACAACTGGAGACAAAAGGGTAGAGGAAGAAATGCATGTTGATTTAAATTTTATCTCATTAGTTATTTATCTTTACAATACGTTAAAAGCTTCCGAGTGTTTTTACAGCTATGAATTTTGACTTTAAAACCTGAAATCCTAAACCACAGTAAGGTAGTTGGCCTGGATTATTTCCTAATGCTATGAGTTTGGCAGCTGGATAAAATTGAGAACTATATGTTAATCATTCACTCAATATTTTCTTGACCACAATTATGCCTAGATCAGCACATGAAACCAGAGAAAGCACCCTGCCAGCAATATTCCCTACAGCTGGCCCTGAAGCAATTTTCTTTTGTGCAGTCATAGGAGGGGGAAGCCTCCTAGGAGCATCTACCTGAGGCGCTGGAGGGGGGCATGTGAAAGGCTGTATGGTCATGTCCAGCAGTGAACTCTTCTGGGTCTCTGACCCTCTTTCATAAATATGTTTATATAAAATCTCATAGAACTGGTCCAATTCAAAATTGAAATTTAAAATATATTGGTTATTGTCTTGCATTGTTGTCCTAGAACATTTGCTACTTACGACAAAAAATGCAAAGAAAATTCCATACACTGAGGATCACTGAGGCTGACATGGATATCTGTGACGATCCCAAGAACCATAACAAATATATTATAGCTATGCACTAAAATAAGAAGAAAAAAAAGAAAAACCTCTTGCCTTAGTGAATATACTCATTAACTGTATTAAAAATATGTGGCTGGTAAAATTTTAAGGCCAATCTTCTTCACTCATTCATTTAAGAAAACAAAAATCAAGATACTTAAATAACCATTTTCTTTGTCAATGGTCCAAATGACCAAGTTTTAAATCTCAGTGCCTTGATTTCATCTTAAAAACAAGTTAATGGCATCAGTCTAAAATTTGAGAGCTAAGTCATGATACAAAGGATCAACCAGCAAGAGATTGGAGTTTTTAAATTCCCAGCACTAGCTCTGTGATTTGCAATAAATTAATCCATTTTTCTGAGGCTTAGTTCACTTATCAATAAAATAAGAATACTAATATATCACTTGTGAGGGTTAGAGATGTCATGCACAAAGCACCAAAGCACCTAGCAACCAATAATTAGTAGCTACAGTATTACTACTACCAATTCCCATTAGAAGTTGTTTGTGATAAGAGTCTTTAAATGTGGCATTTGCCCTGAGGAGCTATGAATACAAGCTACGGCAAACAAACCCAGAAGGACAGGAATTCTGTTTCACTGTTACCTTCTCCATGCATGGAATTTCAAAGGTACTGAATAAATATATTTTTATTGGAAGGAAGGAAAAAAGATAAATCACTATCCCTGTGGAATATTTTAATAAACCTCAAACTTGGGATCAGCCTTTTTTGCATTACTTCCTGCTGTAATAGTACACTCTGATATTCTGATATTTCTGATATTCAAAATATCTAATAAGAAAAAGGAAGAGCTTTAATTTCTTAAGGAGTTCATTTACTTGAAGTAAAGATTTGTTGTATTTTTTGCAAGTAACTACATGTCAAGACATTCCATACTTGAGAACTAAAAGGCCGAGGAATCAAAAAGCACAAATATTCACAACCATAAACAGAGTGGTTGCATTTCTCCTAATGGGAAATTACATAAAAACAAACAAAAGAAAACCATAATAAATACTAAGTATAATACTAATATTAAAACCCAACTATAATAAATACAAATATATGAAACATTTAAGAAACTGTTAACACTGCAGTTGAAGCTTGTATAAGGCTAGTTCTTGCAGGCATGTTCCAGATGCAATAAAGGAGGTTGATGGCACAATGGCTGTCAGAAACATGCAAGTCAAAACACAATCTAGAGGGAACAAAGCACTTGTGGAGCCCAAGGTCTCAGCAGCCCTAAATAATATCCCACCTGTCATTATGTCAAACAATTTGGCCCACTTCCATAACAAGACAAAAGTCACTTTTGTTGTGTGTCAAATGTGCTAAAAGAACACGCTGGGAAAAGCTGTTTGAAGGTTTGAAGTACTCAGAGCAGTTTAAAAGAACAAGTAATAAATAAAACTTGTTAATGCCACTAGCACTGCTGGGCAAAAATAGTTATGAATTAACAGATGTTACAAGTATAGCAACATGCCCAGGTGATGGACAAATTGAGTTATATAAATAGGTGATCTACAAATAAAGACATCAAGAATGAATAATTAATTACAGACCATGTGGAAAAGATAACTCACAAATTTAAAACATTAACAAAAGACACCCAATGTAACGGCTTTCAAAATACAAAGGTAGATCTCATATTTTCCAACACCTGAAAAGTAGACACTGTCATAAAGTGTTTTCTTACATCAAACTGATACCAAAAGGCAATTCAAGCTTAGAGAAACACTTCAGTATCCTAGATATTAAAAAAATTAAACTTAGTTAATAATCACCATTTATAAATATAATTACTGTATTTTTCAGTTTTCAAAATTTAGTAAAAATATTTTGGAAATGAGGATAAGAAATAATAAGGCTGAGAAGGTTTAAGATAAACCTAAGTGGGAGATGTGGAAGAATTGAGGGAGATAAACAAAAAATGTATATTTTAACCAACCATACTTACACACTTGAAGCAAATTCTTTTTTTGCCGAATGCTTTCCCATTATTTTTATCCCCAGGGCTGGCTGACAGAGACATGCTGTCCATGTGAAGGAAAAACCTGTTTTTTCCCTACCCAGGATCCCAAGGCACCTCTTGCCCTTCATTCCCTGCAAACAATTTCTTCCAGCTTTATTATCCCATTCCTACCAAGTCGCTCAGGTTCCTAATGTCCTGCTGCCCATAGTTAAACCTTACGACTCAAGTCCTGATATTGAGGTGAGGGCAGCCAGGTTGGTCAATGTAGCTAGCATGGGGAACAAAAAGGAAGCCTGCCTCAAGGAAGCCCAGTCTAGCTTTTTCAGAAAAGCTAGAATGATTTCATACTAGCTGATTCTTTAGGAATGCCACAATATTCCACATATAGAGTGCTTTTGGGGGGATTAGAAGGGGAATTCTAGGCATTAACTTATGCATATTCCTACAAACTTCACAATAGCCCAGTGAAATAGACACCATTATTATCTCTGTGTTATACATAAGGAAGCTGGGCCACAGAAAGTGGCTTGTCCAAGGTCATAAAAGGCAGCAGGTGGCAGGAACAGCACTTGAGTTCAGGCCATCTAGCCCCACTACCCATGTCCAAACCACTGCATCCTATTTGCCTTGAGACTCTCTTCTCTAAAATCCTGCTTAGAGTCCAGAAGCAAGTAAGAAAACATAACAAAAAAATTTGGGTACAAGCAATTCTCTATTAGAATTTTTACAATATTTATTTGACTACAGATTGATACATATCTCATAATAAATAGATTATGAGGAAAGCAAAACACTTTAAAATGATATGATAAATTCACAACAAATCCAGACTCGGGAAGAAAAGGTGCCTGTGATATTGTTTTACCTCTGTGGGTTTTAGAGTAGACAGGGAAACCAATCAATCAATCAAATAATTTTAAGTGGCTTTTGAATCAAATCAAGGAAGGGGAAATATAATATCCACAGTCACAGTTACACAGGTCTCCGAATGTAAAAAAGTGGACACATGGTTTGATAGCAGTTAATTTTATAAAAACCAAAGAAACTTAGTTGTCCCCAAGCTGAACATGCATTATTCCTGGATGGCATAGGGATTAAAAAAGCTAAAAAGAGGTCAGGCCACACAAGTATAGGAATACTTTCAAGATTAAGGGAGGTATTTGCATTGTTGGGTGCCCAGAACCCAACATGGCTGAGCAGACACACAGCAACACAGCAGGATGCAAGAGGAGCACTTTAGGAGAGGAGGGTATGGGACACTGACACTGACACTGAAACAGATGAAGGATGGAGGTGTATTTGTGTACCAGAAGAGTAAAGATTTCAGAGATGCGCTTCAGATATTTTAAAAGAAGAAAAACAATGTTGTGTTACTTCAGAATTAAGACTAAAAATAAGTGTCCCAGGTACCCCCAAGTTTAACACCTGTAAAAACTCTTTACAAAATAAGAAACAGCTAATAATATCAAAGGCTGCATGCAAAGAAGAAAGCCTATTAACTGGAAATATATTATGACATTGTAGACAAAAATAATTCACTTAAAACTTAACAAATGCCCACTACTACCAGGCACTGTAGGACTGTCTGTGAGCTAAAAAAAATGTATCTACTCAATTTAACTATATCAGGAAGTGCACATTCTATTTATTTTATTATTATTATTATATTTTAGATGTACAAGATGTTTTGATATATATAGACATAGTAAAATGGTTGCTACAGTCAAGCAAATTGACATAGTCATCATTTCACACAGTTACCGTCTCATCTTGTGTGTGTGGTAAGAGCACCTAAAATCTACTCTCAACAAAAATCCCAAATACAATTCCAAATACTATTTACTATAGTTCTCACATTGCACATTAGATCTCTGGATGTGTTCATTCATTCTACATATTTGCATTATATTCTGAATACACAATTGGAAAACAATCAAATGTACTATAATCACATTTCAAACAAACTGTTACAGGTACTCAAAACAATACATCTATAGAGGCACTAATAACATTGAGATACAGCTTAAACTAGAAAAACAAGATTATACATAAAGTCCTATTCCATTACATAATCTCTGAAAAAGATTATTATAAAAGTCTGTATCTCAACAGGTGGCAAACAACTCTTCCTAGGCTACCATCTTAAACTTCTTCAAAGCAAACTCCTATTTTAGCAAGTTAACCCATGAAAATTATGGCTTTAACTCCATTACCAACAATTCAGTAACACACAGTCTTTTAAATTTTATATATTTTAAATGCTACAAAATGTATAAAGAGATATGTTATAAAGTGAAAAGAAAAAAACATTAGTACATATTCTTAACTACTAGAAGCATCGTACTTATTCTAGCTATTTTTTTCACAAGCATATAAACATAATCATAAGTTGTCTAAAATGTTTACAATCCTTTTCTATTACTACTCTACTTTATGAAAAAGAAAAATACAAGCACACTTAACTAGGAAGTAACAGAGCTCAGCTTTGAATCCAGGAGTCCTGGCTTGAAAGTCAAGCTCTTAACCCTTCCCTATACAGACGCTTGATGACAAAAAGAGCCTATTGAGGGAGATGCTGGTAGACCCAAGCTCAGATTCTCTAGATATTGTCAAAATATGATTGTAAATAAGAGAGTTTAGACTTAATCAGTGGTATTATAGCTTTCATGGTGGAGGAAGAGGGAAGCTCTGTGAATTTGTTCATATGTCATTTCTAAGTCACTCAACAGTATCAATTCAGTACCTAAATATAGCCACTGTCCTAGAGACTCAGAAATGCAGTCCTCAAGGCAGAGTTCCACACCAGTTTTATGCCGTGTAACTCTCTGGTAATCTAGGAAGCCTGTGGACCCTTTCTCAGAATAATGCTTTTAAAGATATAAAGTAAATGATGTAACATTGTGAATAAATTATTTTGCAAAAACCATTATCAAAATATTTTGAAAAGCAAATGTACGATATAGTGATATATGTCTTTTAAGATACAGCAATTTGATGAAGTTACAGAGCTGAGGTTGGAAAGGTAATGAAATATACAAACTGAAAAGATGATATGTTTACAGAATTTTTCAATACTAAGACCACCATATGACAAAAGTCAAATGATCTCAAAAGAAGGTTCTAAAGACCCCTAACCCAGAGGCTTTATTCAGTCCCAATCCTCTTGACCTCATTGGCACTCCTGGAACTCAGGACTTTTTCAAACTTGCCTCCTAAGACTTTCCTGCATCTTCCCCTACCTTTCCCACTCATCTTTCTCTGCTCCTTCTGCAGTTATTCCAATTTCTGAACACAGACATGTCAAAAGGATCTTTCTCACAATCTGCATCTTAGAGTAGTAGCTTGTGAAACACTGCTTGGGAAATTCTTGACAGGCTCTCCTGGAATTCATCTGCCACTACCATGCACCACTGTCACTCTTACGGAGTAGAAGTTTCCTCCCTCTTGCCTACCCACAGAAGCCATGCCCTTCCTTTAGAAATACCTCCCTCACCCCCAAAGTAACTGAACAGATTCTCATCAAGAAGAAGCAAAGAGCCCTGTGTTTTTCCAATGGATCACTCTGTCCACCGTCCACCCAAGGACAGCTACTCAAGAATCTGAGTTTCCCAGCAAATGTGCTCCATCAATCCCACGCCCCAGATGTTAACTGAGTCAAAACCAGAATTATAAACCTAAAATTCTCAATTTCTCATTCAACTGCCTATAATATCCAAATTATAAATTTCTAAGATAAAGCACACAGGTAATACCAGTTATCTTTTTTTGCCCCCTACAAACCTTTTCAGTTTCTTATCCAGGCAAGTGTAACTTAACTAAGAAATCACAAGGATCCCTTTTTTCCATTAACATGAGGGTGACAAGAGCCTAACCTTAGTGAGGCACTCCATTATCCCTTTCCCTGAACCCACCTACCCCAACAGATAATGAATTTCTTGAGAACAAAAATAACATTGTATATACCATACGGCTACCTTACCTTACCTTATTCAGTCCCAATCCTCTTGACCTCATTGGCACTCCTGGAACTCAGGACTTTTTCAAACTTGCCTCCTAAGACTTTCCTGCATCTTCCCCTACCTTTCCCACTCATCTTTCTCTGCTCCTTCTGCAGTTATTCCAATTTCTGAACACATAAATGTTCAATAAATATTGAATGAGTAAAGAATAACAAAGTAAATATACTAACAATGGGCCAGAGAATATGTTAAAGTGAGGAAAGGATACAAAAAACAATGACATATGGAAGCTTTACATTAGAAAAGAACTAAAATTCTTAACACAAAAATCTCAACCCTCCATTCAGCTATCTGCAGTGCCACATTTGAAAGTTCTGAGATAGCAAAACAGCAAGTGATACCTTGAATACTAACCTAAAGCTGGCCCCAACTCAAGCTGCTTATGCAATGTTTCTGACATTTAATGTTATCTTGCAGTTCACACCAGACACCCAGGCCTCTTTCTTCATCTCTACAATGCAAATATTTACATGAAAACCACAAAGGAAAAACAAACAAGCATATAAAGCAGAATTGATAGCAAAGTATTCATTCAGTTGGTAGAATAATTCTGTATTAATGAAGAAATCAATATGTGAGTCAGAGGGTTCATGTCAGGCAGGAGGGCATATGCATGCATGTCTGTGTGTGCATGTCTGTGCACATACATCTCTGTGTGTGTCTGGTCATGAATACGTTTTATGTTTTAGACCTTTAGCTTTTCCTTAACACAGTAGAACACCGATTCCATATTAAAAAGTCACTATTAATTTATTTTAAAAGCAACTTATTTTACTTCTACAATTTAGTTCCATAAAATGTTCAAAATCTAAAATAACAGAGGGACAACACACCTTTACCCAAAACCCACAATACCATAATTTTTAAGGTTCCAAGAGTTTGTCTTTATACAGAACAGTAAGATGTCAACAAAGCTTTAGAATGTCTAAAAGTAGGTTGCCTAAACAATTTTCTTAGAAGAACAGATCAAGTATGGAAGTATTATTGCTCCAAAATATGTAAGTTTTGGTTTCATACCAGTAGGGAGTGAATTGGAAGAGTTCATTTGTTTTTGAGTGACCAACTTCTGCAAACTAAAGTTTAAGGAAAGATACTGGAAATCATCCAAAATCAATCTTCTTTCAATTTCATCATTTTTGGACAAGCAATAGGTCCTTCACACAGCGTGGAATAAAATCAATAAAGCCAGGAACAACAGGCATTGCTCTTTCAAGATCATTTCACCAGGATTTAACAAAGGCAAACGCAACGAGATATCTTTAAGCTGCAAGAATAACAACATTTTCACTTTGTTATTCACTGTGCTCTGATCTGAACCCCTACCTTACTATTCCAAATCTGAAATTGTTATAGCTGGCAAAATCACAAATACATCTGTGAGATTCTGCCTCCTTAAACTAGATGAGTATGTCACCTTTCTCTATCTTGGGTGTAGATATTCTGCATTAATATACTGTTTTATTTTTGCAAATACTCTTTTTATCCATCTGAGCCTCAATGACCCTTCCCTAGAAATATCAACTAACAGTTTTGTTTTCAACGTTGGAATGTTTAGATTAGACAGTCATTGCACAGGGAAAATTAATACAACCCCCACCTACTGTAACTCATGTTAACTTCTGCCCACACCACTCCTCTGCTGAATGCTCCAATGCGCCTCAGGAATAGCTGTGGGCCTGGGGGAGATACCTCTTCTAAACATATCTAGTTACTCTTCATCATCATGGCATCCTGGAAGGGCAGAGCAACAATCTGAAGGACGGGAAGAAGTCACTCGGACACATGAGAAAGAAATATACTTAGTATTCATAAGATAATACTCTACTTATAAAGCTGCTTCAAGACTTCTTTTTGACACAATATTTTACATATTTATAGAGTTTGGGAAGAGTACATTAAGAGGCAGGTTTTTATTGGACTGTGTGTTTGTATGATTATTTGTATGTTTTACTTACTTTTTTACACTTTTCTGTCTCTGTGTCTCTTTTTATTTGTTAGTTGATACGTCTGTCTGTTTTTCCTCTTATGTTTCTCTCTCTCTCCACCTTCCTCTTGCCTCCACTCCTTCCTTTTTCCATTAATTTCCTTTTTCTGCTTCCAGGGACTAAATCTATAACCCCCACTGCATGGACAGATTGTAAGGCAGAGGGAAGTGGGTTCCAGGGTACCCATACACCTGTCAGTGGATACTGGGATTTGCAGATGGATTTTGAATCACACCTTCCCCTTCAATTAAATCTCAAAACTGCAAAAACTACAGCCCCCAACCCACAGTCCAGCTTCAAAATTGAACAAAGCCAGATGATCCACATAAGGAAGAACAGGAGACTAAGCAAATAGAGATAGAAGCAACACCGCCATCCCTGAACAACAGAATTAAGAAGGGAGGAAAATCTACACACACAAAGAAAAACCAAAAAAAGAATATGGGTCTCACGCAGACCCCTGGAAGGTGAGACACTGAGAAAACAGACTTCAAAACACAAACAATGAACAGCCCCCAGAATGACTGGGCTCAAACTACAAACCCAGATATCAAAACATTAATAGAGAGGGAAAAAAAAGAATTGAGGAGAGACAAGAGGAAAATAGAAAGGAGTTGATAACAGAGATAATAGCAGTAAAGAATACTATGTATAAAATGAATAATATACTGATAAGCATTGAAAGCAGAATTAGTCAAGCAGAAGAAAGAATCTCAGAGCTTGAGGACCAAAATAAAGAACTAACCCAAACTGTCAAAAACATAGAAGAGAAGCTTAAAAAGACAGAACGAAGCCTTCAAGAGATGAGCGATTATTTCAAGAGGCCGAACCTAAGAGGAATTGGACTTCCTGAGGCAGAAGGAAAGTCAGAGACCACCCTGGAACAAACATTCCATGAAATTATTCAAGAAAATGTTCCTCATCTCATCAGTGATGCAACCATTCAAACACAAGAGATTCAGAGAACCCCTGCAAGGCAACAAATGAGAAGACCAACTCCTAAACACATGGTAATTCACCTAAACAAAATAGGTATAAAAGAAAAAATTCTAAAGGCAGCAAGAGAAAAAGGTCAAACTACCTACCAGAGAAGACCAATTAGAATAGCAGCAGATTTATCTACAGAAACACTTCAGGCTAGGAGAGCTTGCAGTCCAATCTTCAAAGTTCTCAAAGACAAACAATTTCAATCACGAATAACCTACCCAGCTAAGCTAAGCATCATCAGCGAGGGAGAATTAAAATCTTTCCCAGACATTCAATCCCTAAGAATTTACGCTGCTTCTAGACCAGCTCTACAAGAAACACTTAAGAAAGTATTAAACATAGAAGAAAGGGAAAAAAGAACGACAAATGTTCTTCACAAGAGTGCAGGAAAAAGACTGAAAACACACATGAATCAACACAAAAATCAAAAGAAAGACAACAAACAAACAAGAACAACAACTCTATAAGAACCTCATGACAGGGATCAACTCTTACATTTCAATAATTAGCCAGAATGTGAACGGACTAAATGCACCACTGAAAAGACATAGAATGGCAAAATAGATAAAATATCATGTGGCAACAATATATTGTCTCCATGGGACTCATCTTACCAGAAAGAACACTCACAGACTCAAGGTAAGAGAATGGGAAGCAAAATTTCAGGCAAACGGAACACAAAAGAAAGCAGGAGTTGTGATCTTAATCTCAGACAAAATACCCTTTAAGCTATCAAAAATTTAAAAAGATACAGAAGGTCACTATACAATGATAAAAGGCTCAACTCATCAACAAGAAATATTCATCCTAAAAATACATGCACCCAACATAGGAGCACCAACTTTCATAAAGCAGATTCTAGGCAAACTTAGAAAAGATATTGACTCTAACACTACCATAGCTGGGGACTTTAATACCCCACTCACAACCCGACACAGATCATCAAGACAAAAAATCAGCAAGGAGATTCGGGACCTCAATGTGACTCTTGACCAAATGACTTAATTGATACTTACAGAACACTTCACCCAATGGCCACAAAATATACATTCTACTCATCACCACATAGAACATACTCTAAGATCAACCACATCCTTGGCCATAAATCAAGCATAAACAAATTTCATAAGATTGAAGTTTTGCCATGCACCTTCTCAGACCACACTGGAATAAAAATAAATATCAACACCAACAAAGTTCCCCCAAAATCCACAAAGACATGGACACAAAACAGCATGATGCTAAGCAACTCCTGGGTCAACTCAGAAATCAAAGCAGAGATTAAAAAATACCTGGAAACAAATGAAAATGAAGAAACATCTTACCAAAACTGCTGGAATGCCATGAAAGCAGAAGAAAGAGGGGAATTCATATCTCTACAAATACACATGAAGAAAATGGAAAGATCACAAATTAACAGACTAACAAGATACCTAAGGAAGCTGGAAAAGTAAGACCACCAAAACCCTAACTTCAGCAGAAGAATTCAGATAACCAAAATAAAAGCCCAAATCCAGAACAGAAAAGAAAAAAAGATAATACCAAAAAAATCAATGAAATAAAAAGCTGGTTCTTTGAAAGGATAAACAAGATTGGTGGTCCCCTAGCTAGATTGACCAAGAAAAAGAGAGAAAAAGCCCAAACAAACACAATCAGAAACACAAAAGATGAAGTCACATCTGACCCTGAAGGAATACAAAAGCGTATCAGAGACTACTATGTACACTTGTATGGAAACAAACTTGAAAACCTAAAGGAAATGGAGGACTCTCTGACATCACACAGTCTACCCTGATTGAAACAAGAAGTTGAGACCCTAAATAGACCGATAACAATCTAGGAAATTGACTGTGTCATAAGAAAACTATCTACAAAAAAAAGCCCTGGACCAGATAGCTTACCAGCAAAATTCTACAAAACATACAAGGAGGAACTGATACCAATCCAGTATTCCAGGCAACTGAGAAAGATGCATCTCTCTCCAAATCATTTTATGAAGCTAACATCACATTGATACCCAAACCAGGTAAAGATCCAACAATGAAAGAGAACTACAGGCCATTATCCTTGATGAACATAGATGTTAAAATTCTCAACAAGATCCTAGCAAACCAAATTCGATAACACATACCAATAATCATCCACCATGACCAAGAAGGCTTCATCCTTGGGATGCAAGGCTGGTTCAACATTTCTAAGACCATAAACGTAATTAACTGCATCAATAGAGGTAAAAACAAAAACCACATGATCATATCATTAGATGCAGAAAAAGCTTTTGATAAAATCCAGCATCCCTTCTTGATAAAAACCCTCGAACATCTAGGCACAGATGGAACATACCTCAAAATAGTAAGAGCCATCTACGAGAAACCCACAGCCAGCATGCTGCTAAACAAACAGAAATTGGAACCATTTCCCCTGAAAACTGGAACAAGACAAGAATGACCACACTCACCCCTCCTGTTCAACATAGTTTTGGAAATTCTAGCTAGAGCAATCAGAGAAGAGAAGGCAATCAGGAGTATCCAAGTAGAAAAAGAGGAAATGAGTTATCCCTCTTTGTAAATGACATGATTCTTTACCCCAAAAACCAAAGAGAATCTGTCAGAAACCTCCTTGCACTAATAAAGGACTTTGGCAAAGTCTCAGGGTATAAAATAAATGTGCAAAAGAAAATCACATTTCTATACACTGATAATAAACAAACAAAACACAAATAAAAAGCACCATTCCATTCACAATAGCCACACACAAAAATGAAATACCTTGGCATCTTCCTAACCAGAGACGTGAAAGAACGTTACAATGAAAACTACAAAACACTGCTCAAAGAAATCAAAAATGACACAAACAAGTGGAAAAATATCCCATGTTCATGGATTGGAAGAATCACCATTGTTAAGATGTCCAACTTACCTAAGGCAATCTACAGATTTAATGCAATACCCATCAAATTACCAGCAACATTCTTCCCAGATCTAGAAAAAACAATACAGGAATTCTTATGGAAACATAAGCGACCAAGAATAGCCAGAACAATCCTCAGCAAAAAAAATAAAGCAAGAGATATCACACTATAAACTTTACTATAAAGCTACAATAATCAAAACAGCCTGGTATTGATACAAGAACAGGCATATAGACCAATGGAATAGAATTGAGATTCCAGAAGCAAAACCTTAATTTCTGAACCAACTCATCTTCAACAAAGCCTCCACCATCCAGCACCGGGGATATGAAAGCCTATTCAGTAAATGGTGCTGGGAAGACTGGCTGATCACATGCAGAAGATTCTGACACAAAAATTAACTCTAAATAGATCAGAGACCTAAAGTAAAGCCTCAAACTATAAGAACCTTAGAAAATGCAGGAGACAATCTTATAGAAATTGAATGTGGCAACCAATTCCTGATCAAAACCCCAAGTGCCCATGCCATAAGAGATAAGATAGACAAGTGGGACCTTATCAAACTGACAAGTTTCTGCAAAGCCAAAGAAACCATCAAGAGATCAGGGAAACAGGCCACAGACTGGAAAAAAATATTTGCCAACCCTATGTCTGACAAAGGCCTAACATCTAGGATTTACCAGGAACTCAAACATGCTGAAAAGAAAAAAACAAACAGCCCCATTACAAAGTGGCTAAAAGATATGAATAGATATTTCTCAAAAGAAGACATACGAGCAGCCGACAGTTACATGAAAAAAATGTTCAGCCTCTGTAGTCATCAAAGAAATGCAATTTAACACTACACTGAGATACCACCTAACTCCAGTCAGAACGGCCATCATCAATAACTCAAAAAATAAAAGAGGCTGGAGAGGATGTGGCAAAAAGGGAACACTTCTACACTGTTGGTAGGAGTGTAAACTAGTACAGCCTCTGTGGAAATCAGTGTGGCGATTCCTACACATTCTAAAAACCGACCTTCCATATGACCCCACAATCCCCCTACTGGAAATATACCCGGAAGTACTCAAATCACTCTATAAAAAAGATAGCTGCACAGGTATGTTTATCACAGCATTGTTCAAAATAGCAAGAACATAGAACCAACCAAGTTGCCCATCAAAAGAGGACTGGATTTTTAAAATGTGGTACATATACACAATGGAATATTATGCAGCCATAAAGAAGAACAAAATCATGAACTTCGCAGCAACATGGATGGACATAGAGTCTATAATACTGAGTGTTCTTCATAGAAGCAAAGAAGTGAGTATCACATGTTCTCTCTCATGAGTGGTCCTTGAACAACTATAGTAGTACTATAAGAAAAGGATTGATAGTGGGAAACTATAGGGGCACGGGGGGGTAGGGAGGTGGGATTGGGAACAGTAGTGGGAAACTACCTGAAGAAGGTGGGAGCACATCTCATCAACAAGGGTACTTGCACAATGAATATTTGTATACCTAACCCTGAATTGTACCCCACAATTTTTAAAATAAAAAAAAATTTTTTTTAAAGATGTGTTTCTGACACATAATATTTTACACATTTATGGAGAACATGTGATATTTTGTTACATGCCTAGAATGTGTAATGATAAAATTAGGGTACTTGGGGTATCCATCACCTTGAGTATTTAAAATCATTTGTGTTGGGAACATTCAAGTACACTCTTCTAGCTACTTTGAAATATACAATACATTGTTGTCAACTATAGTTGCCCTATTCTGCTATGAAACATTAGGACTTATTTCTTCTATCTAACTATACAAGGGGGAACCCTCAAAAACAATTTAGTAAAAAGTGTGTGCTTATTCTTACACATTTAAACTTCAGACACTTTCAAAGTACTCTCCACTTGATGCAATACTCCTATTGAGATGCTTTTTCTACTGCTTAAAACAGATTTTCAACTCATCAATTTTGTTGACTTCTAGTGCTTCTGTTGTTTTTTTGTTTCACCTGTTCCACATCAGCAAATCGTTTCTCTTTGAGGACTTTTTTCATTTAGGAAAATAAAAACAGTTGCTCGGGGGAAGCTCTGGCAAATAGAGAGGGTGGGGCACCGCAGTCATATCGTTTTTGGTCAAAAACTGCTGAGCACTCAGCATGGTGTGGGCAGGTATGCTGTCATGGTGGAAGAACCAGTCATCCATTTGCCACAACTCAGGATGTTTCTTCCAAAAATCATGACACAGCCTTCTTAATACTTCCAGATAAAATCTTTGGTTACTGTTTGATTCAGAGGAACAAATTCCAAGTGTATATAAAGAACAATTCTGGGTTTCATATAATTATAACCATTCATCAACTTTTCTTCATTCCGCCTCCTGCTCACACAGCATTCCCAGACTCTGATATCCACCATTCTACCCTCTATCTCCACAATAGCTTTTTAGCTCCCACATATGAGTGAAAACATGCCAAAGTTGTCTTTCTGTGCCTGGTTTATTTCACTGAACATAATGACTTCCAGTTCCATCCATGTTGCCGCAAATGACATGATTTCATTATTTCTTATGTCCATTTTCTATATATAACACATTTTCTTTATCAATTCATCTACCGATGGACACTTAGGTTGATTCCATATATTTCTTATTGTGAATAATGTTGCAATAAACATGCAAGGACAGGTATTCCTTTGATATAATACTTTATTTTCCTTTGGATAAATACCCAACAATAGGAATGCTGCATAGTATGGAAATTCTACTTTCATTTATTTGAGAAATTTCCATACTATTTTCCATAGAGGTTGTATTAATACACATTCTCACCTACAGAGTTCCCTTTTCCTCGCATCCTCAGCAGCATGTTATTTTTGTCTTTCTTTCTTTCTTTCACTTTTTTTCCTTTTTTTCTGACAGGGTCTTGTTCTGTCATCCAGTCTGTAGTAGAGTGGCATGACCATAGCTCATAATAGCTTTGAAATCCTAGACTCAAAGAGATCCTCCCATCTCAGCCTGCCAAGTAGCTGAAACTGTAGGGGCACACCACCACATCAGGATAATTTTTATTTTTTGTAGAGGTGGGGTCTTGCTATGTTACCCAGGCTGGTCTCAACCTGGCCTCAAGAGTCTCTCTTGCCTCAGCCTCCCAAAGTGCTAGGATTACAGGAGTAAGACACTGCACCCACCCTGTTTTTTTGTCTTTATAATGATAGCCATTCTAACTGGAGTAAGTGGACTTCTCATTGTAGTTTTGTTAGGCATTTCCCTGATGGTTAGAGATGTTGAGCATTTTTTTCATATACCTGGCCTTTTTTGAGAATTGTCCATTCATATCCTTTTAGCTACTTCTTGATAAGATTATTCAGTTTTTTTGTTTTGTTTTTAGTTGTTTCAGTTCCCTGTATATTCTAGATATTAGTTTCTTGTCAGATGAACCATTTGCAAATATTTTCTCACATTCAATAGGCTATTTCTTCACTCTGTTGACTGTTTCCATTGCTCTGTTGCAGGTTTTTAGTTTAATTTAAAACCCCACCTCCTCCTTTTACTGTTTTTCACTTAAATTCTATTTTGTCTGATACAAGTATAGCTACTTTTGATTGCTCTTGCTTTCAAGTGGAGTATCTTTTTCCATCCTTTTACTTTCAGTCTATGTGTGTCTTTATAAGTAAATACATTTCTTCTAGGCAACATATAGTTAAATCATGTTTGTTTTAAAATCCATACAATCAGTCTATATCTTAAGTGAATAATGTTTAAATTTAAACACATTTATTAATATGTGGGGTATTTTTCCTGTCATATTAACTGTTTACTAGCTGATTTGTATATTCTGTGTTCCTTTCTTTTTCTCTTATAGTTTGTCATTATGGTTTGGTGGTTTTCTGTAGTGGTGCCATTTGAGGCTTTTCTCTTCCTCCTTTGTGTGATTGCTTTATCAGTGAGTTTTACAGTTTCATGTATTTTCATAATGGTAAATGTCAACTTTTTGCTCCCAGGCTTAGGACTCCCTTGAGCATCTCTGACAGAACTAGCCTAGTGATTAATTCCTTCAGTTTTTGGTTGTCTGGGAAATACTTTATTTCTCTTTCACTTATGAAGAATATTTTCACTCAATATAGTATCCTTGGCTGACAAATTTTTTTTCAACTCTTTGAATACTCTCTCCTTGCCTATGGAATTTCTGCTGAGAAATCCACTATTAGTCTGACAGGAATTCCTTTACAGGTGACTAGATGGTTTTTTGTTCTTGCTGTTTCTTTAGAATTCTCTGTCTAATTTTAGACAGATTGCCAATAAGGTGCCATGGAGAAGACCTTTATATACATTGCTATCTGTTTAGGGGTCACAGTTAGAATGTGGATGTCTAAATCTCTTGCTAGACTTGGGAAGTTTTCAACCGTTATTTTATTAGTAGGTTTTCTAACTCTTTTTTTCTCCTTCACTTTCTAGACCCTGATTACTTTTTGGTTTCCTAAATGTCACAAAGGCTTTGCTTCTTTTAAATATATATATATATATATGTTACTGTTGGTTAATTTTGACTGGGTTATTTCAAAAGACCTCTCTTCAAGTTCTGATATCCTTTCTTCTGCTTAATCCAGTCTATTGTTGACACTTTTGAGTATATTTTACATTTCATTAAATGAATAGTTCAGCTCCAGAATTTCTTTTGGTTCTTTTTTTATGCTATTTCTTTAGTAAATTTCTCACTCATACTGCCTTTTTAAATATATATTCATATATATGTATATATAATATAGAAGAATATATATATATATTCTTTTTTCCCTAGAACTCTCCTGCATCTCACTGGGATTCTGCAGAACCAATAACTTCCCAGGATTTCATGAATTTCTTTTTTATTAGAATCTCTTGTTGGAGAATTATTGTGTTCCTCTGCAAGTGTCAAATTTCCTGGATTTTATGTTTCTATTGCCCTTACAGTGATGCCTGTGCATCTGGTGTATCAGTTACTTCTTCCAATTTTTTGAATTTTCTTTCATGAGGGAGCAGTTTTTCCTGAACATGTATCTATCATGTTGGTTGGGTAGGGCACTTCGGCTTTGAACCTAGGTATATGCAGTAATGTATTCATAAACAGCATTAGTGGCATATGTAAACAGCACTAGTGGTATCTGTAATATCCTCAGTGACTTAGGGTACAGTTATTAGTTGAGGCTGTGGTAAAGTTTTGCTGGTGACAGGGAAGCCAGGTAGGGCAGTCTTCAGGTCCTCATGATGGAAGCAGAGAGCTGAACATGCCTGTCCTTGGGCCCCAGGGCAACATACATAGGTGCCAGTGTTAGCAGGTTCAGGCAGGCTAATTCTTGGGCCCTAAGGTGGTTTCACTGGATGCCAATAGTGGCAGCAGTGGGTCAGGCGGGTGGGTGGGCTCTTTGGCACCTGGGCATTGGGTGTAGTGCAGGCTATGGCAGTGACAGGACAACCCTCTGGGTCCCAAGAAGTGGATACAATAGACTGGGTGGGCCAGTCTGCAGCACTGTAGGTGGCACTTGCAGGTTGGTGCCAGCTGACAGAGTAGCAGCCTGGTAGGGAGGCCCAAGCTCAGACCCTGGGGAAGAATGTTTAGGTACCAATGGTGAACCGGGTAGGTATTCCCTTGGCACCCAGTTTGCAAGCTCTGACCCAGAAAGGGTAAGAAGGTGGGCTAGGCAGTACTGTCCTCAGGCCCCCAGATCATGTACGCAGGCACCAGCTGTGGTAGGCAGGAGTGAGATGATCCCCAAGACACATCTGGAATGCTCTTGTGAAGGTTAGCAGTGGCTGTGAGACTGAACTGACACCAGGGAAGGCAGGGCTGCTGATGGGTGGAAAACGCAAAAGCCCCTAGCACATCAACCCATGCTGTAGTAGCCCACGCCTTGGTCACACCTCAACCCTGAAAGCAGTAGTCCATGCCTCACTGATCCCTCAGCCATAGGGGCAACAGTCTGTACATCTCTTGTGCCTCAGCCCTGGTACTACTGAGCTCCTGAATGCTACACAGTTTGTTGGGGGGAGGGCTCTAACACGGAACCCTGTAGCTCCTTAGGTCTCAAGGATTACGTAGGACCCAGCACAAGCTTCCTCCCTTGGAGCAGTGCTACCCCACAATTTCCAGGAGTCTCCTTAGGTTAATTTCAGTAACCATGAGGGTCAAGAAGCTCTCCTGTAGCTAGGATTATAGGAATCCCTGGTGGGAATGTGAGCCACTAGGGGTCTCTCACTTACCCTTTCCTGGTATTAGGGATTCTGTAGTTCTCCTCACAAAATCACATCCCCTCCACACTATGATGAGTTCCATACAACTCAGCATTCCTAAACTAACTCAACCTGCTTTTTTATGGTCAAAAATAGTAAAATTAAATCCCGAATCTCAATTTTAAATCCTAAGATTGAAGGGGCCATCTGAGACCATCTAACCTAGTGTCTTTCAAACTGAAAGTGATGATGGTGAGTTACAAAATTAATTTAGAAAATGATTTTTTTTTTTTTTGAGTTGGAGTCTCACTCGGTCGCCCAGACTGGAGTGCAGTGGCCGCTCCCGGCCACCGCAACCTCATCTGCTGGGCTCTGGCAATCCTTCCGTCTCAGCCTTCCAAGTAGCCAGAATTACAGGCATGCGCTACCACACCCGGCTGATTTTTTTTATTTATTGTAGAGATGAGGTCTCGCTGCCCAGGCAGGTCTCGAACCCACAGGCTCAGGCAATTCACTCACCTCAGCCTCCCAAAGGCGCGGGATTACAGGCTGAGCCACCGAGCCCGGCTGACATTTTTTAAGAAATAAAGAATATATTGCACATTGTGAAGTCAGGTATTATTTTGTAAAATTTTTGTTTTTAATACACCTGTGTGTGCTGGAATGTTTTATAAAATATATATATATTTTTTTTTTTTTTTTTTTTTACTATTTTTTACTGTGAATTGCAGTCATTTATTAAAAAAATTTGTTTAAAAACTTTAGGAAACATTGATCTAACCCAAAATCCTTATTTGGCAGATAATAAAATTGAACCCTAAAGAGGTTAACACAAGCTGCACAACTTGACATGGACTCAAACATAATCCTTCTTCATAAGAAGATGTTTTTAAAAATAATAATAAACATACAATCCCATTGTATGTTTTTTAAGAAGTCTCACTAAACTTAATCATTATTCACAAATATTTTCAGAGAATAAAGCATAAATAATTTAAACAATTTCTACAAATCACTTGGCAAGTCTGGGCTCTAAGTATAAAATCAGACAGTGGAGTCAGAAACCAGGTACTATGGCTTTTAATTGATATAAGATTACAAACCTTTAATACACTTCAGCACAATATCAGGTGTATCAAAATAGTATCTTCTTAATCATACCTCCTTTACTTTTACATCCATATAGCTTAATCCCAGATTGAGCCACATTCACCCAAGACAAAAGAAAATCTTCCATCTAAGATAACTGCCCTAACATGAGATTATTAAGTAATCTGTAATTCTTCAAGTATCTATGGCAGCCCTAAGAAAACACAAAAACCATAGAAACATCCTAAATTATGCCAATAGATTATAAAACTAAATAAAATAGGCATAAAAACAAGATTCAAAACTACGTAGAAAGGAAGAATCGGATAAAATTCATTCTAACTTCAGAGTATTAATCATACAGTAATGAACAGTTTTTCAAAGCAGTTAGAATTAACCAAAAATTCTAACTGCTTTGAAAAACTGGCCCAAACTTCTTCTAGACTACTAGAAGTTTAAGGTCATACCTATACCCTCAGAAAGCTAATTTCATCTTGATTTTACAATAAAGTCTCTGACTTCTCATAAGTCTTCATGCTATTTAAGTGTTCTTACTATAGTTTATTGGGCAAGACCATAATCTAGTCATTTTAAAGTTACAATATATTTATCATTTGTTACTGATTCATGACAACAGATATGCTCAAGTGGAGGTCTTTTTTAACAAAATATTCTAGTTAATTGGATGTAGGTAATCAAAAGTCCCACAATAACAGAAATTATTTCAACTTGAATAGAAAAAAAACAGCTGAAGCTAAAACAAATAATATTCAAAATATAATAAATCATAAGTCAGTCAGTCAAAATTGTATGTCTCAAGAACAGTACTGGGAAGAGAAAATCAAATTAACAAATATTTCATTAAATGCCCTATATATGCAAAACACTGTGCTAGACTCCATATTTTAGGCAAATACAGATAATTTATTCTCCTAGCTGAAGTCTCAGGTCAGATAATAAAAGTTACAGTTACATTTGGAAACCTAACCCTGAACTGTATCCCACATCTTCAAAATAAAAGTTAAACTTGATCATGTGATATTAACCTTTTCCTTCACCCTCACAGATACTTTTCATATGCGCTTATGTGTTTCCAAGTATCTACACCTATAACATAGAGGAATCTACATTTCTGGACTTGGGAGATTTGAAAGAGGAGAGAGGTTTTCTAAATCATATAGACTTTAATAAACAAATGATCAAGAGGCAGCTTCATAAACATACCCTTTTGCATCAAATTGCTGGGTTCACATTTGAAAAGCTGCTTATTTGTTCAAGTGGCAGATGGACATCCAATTTTCCAATCTCTAAAATAGTTCCCAGATCCTAGATTAGTCAATTACCCTTCATTTCACAGCAAATGAATCTAATATAATATTCTAAATAAAACTCTTGATTTCAGGTTCTTACATGTAAGAAGTTGGGTTCACAAATCATTTGAGCAAACCAGAGAAAGCCATCCCCTTCATCAGAAACTTTCTAACACTAGTAAAATAAAAGAACCAGCCTTGCAACTAGTCATATAAAACCACAAACAAATTCAGGAGTTAGTAGAAAATTTAGCAACTTTATCATTTTTCAAGGTTACACCAGTTTTTACTAGGCAAAGCAAAGGAAGCATAGAGCATGTTCACATTTTGAAACGCTGACTCTTCTACAACCATGTTTAACTAGTGTTACAGAATCCTTAAGTTTTTGAAGTAGTCTCTCTTCCTTGAAGAAGCAAAATTTATTTTTCTCAACTTAGAAATCTTTGTGACAACCCCAGGCCCACTCCCATGAAGCCATCTTTCTCTCTTTCCCCAGGTAACTATGACATAGATCATAGTATTTTCATTATTTCCTCAGTTTATTTTTCCTGAATCATCTGTAGCTTTCTAGCCTAGCATATTAATCAAGCTTGTTTTCTCACTAAGTAAATAATTCTGATTACAACACTTTATCTTGAATTAAGAACCGGATTTTTCAATTAACTGCCTATTTACCTAACCTTACATTTTTATCAGTCTTTAGCTCTTACTGCTAACTTCTCTTATTTTTTTACATGTCAGTCTCATCAGAAGAGGAAAAATCTACCATAACACAAATTATTAGAGTCAGACATACCAGTATTCAAATCCAGGCTCTACCTTCATTCATTAATTCTGTGGCCTTAAGACACAGAATTGAGCTTATCTTCTCATCAGTAAAATGAAGACTATAATACAGATTAAGTGAAATTATTTAAAAATGTATGCACACAACTCAACATAGAATATAACACAGATAAAGGGATCAGTGGTTACACTGGGGTTGCTCTGACTCCACTAACTTTGGTTCGTTCCCCCCATGTGTAAACAGATACTGTCCAAAGACTTACTTTATTACTTCCAGAGATGACACCTAGAAGAACAATCCACTGACAAAGAGTCTAAAAAAAATCTCTGCAGTATCATTTACCCAGCAATGATGCACCTTGAGGCATTCACTCTTTATGTGCACTGACCTCTATCCACTGGCAGAGTCTATAAATGACTCACCTAAGCTCCCTTTACTCTTTTCATCGTACTAGAATTGACACTTTTGTTCGAAGACACAACTCTAAGAAGTATATGATCTTACACAATAGAAAATGAGGGCCCACATATCTTGGGTTCCCATAATTCAAATACAATACAACACTTTTTTTTTGCTGTTGTTGTTTTTGGTGTTTTTTTTGAGTTGGAGTCTCACTCTGTCGCCTAGACTGGAGTGCAGTGGCCGCTCCCAGCCACCACAGCCTCGACCAGCCGAGCTCCAGCGATCCTTCCGCCTCAGCCTTCTGAGTAGCTGGAATTAAAGGCATGCGCTACCACGCCCGGCTGAATACAACACTTTATTGAGATCCAGACCTTGCAAGGCACACTGGCACTACGGGTTTAGTAGTGTCTCCCTTAAAGTTAGGAGAGACTAACCAACCACAGGTAACCAACATGTTGCTGTTCCTCCCCAAACCTGCTGTTTTCAGCAACCTCAGGAACTTCTAAACCTCTTCAGCAGTGAAGAAGGCTGCTTCCCAGCATTTACATACTTCTCAATTCATATAATAGACATTTTACAGAAAGTTGCTGATAGACTTTATTCTGCCTGTGCACATCAGTTACATGTGTGGGCTGTGTGCTGGCAGACAGTAACACAACGAAGAGGTGGTAGTGTGCATTTTCAGGCCCTTAATAGCCAAGATTATGAAAGAATGGCTTTGACGAAGAATGGTAAGGCCAATTATAATAGTTTTTCTTTTAATACATTATTGTTGCCATGTGTTTGCTGCTGTCTGGAGCAATAAAAAAGCTCTAAAATATTTGTCTGTGTCCTTCACAGATCCAAGAGTTTCCATAAGAGAAATCACTTGGAAAATCACAATATTGCTCCAAATAAAATATTAACATAAAAAACTTGTTGAAATGTTGAGCAAAAATACTAAAGAATTACTACCACAAATGTAATTTATGACAATCTGAGTGCCTTTGCCTCATAAAGGCTTTTCCATTCCCACTACAGGCACATGTTCAGTATTGCTCTTCACACAACACGGATGCCGTCAACCAGAACAAACTGGTCTGGGGAATCCTCAAAAGTTCTAACAGGACAGATTAGTATGACAAGGAAAGACACTATGATTCAATCCCCGAGTAATACTATGCAGCCATAAAAAAAGAACAAAATCATGAATTTCGCAGCAACCTGGATGGAACTAGAGTCTATAATACTGAGTGATCTCTTACAGAAACAAAGATCTGAGTATCACATGTTCTCACTCATATAGTGGACCTCAAACATCTATCATAATACTATAAGAAAAGGACTGACAGTGGTGGAAAACTATGGGGGGCTAGGGAGGGGAAGGGAGGTGGGACTAATGGTAGTCAATATCTGTCTGGGAATGGGGAGACACCCCTTATTAACAAGGGTGCTTGAATGATACACATTTGTATACCTAACCCTTAACTGTACCTCACAATTTTATAATAAAAAATATGTTTAAAAAAATAAAAATAAATAAAAATAAAAAATAAACCAATAGCCAGACCTTACAAGTCTATTTAAATTAATTAAAATTATTTCTTTTGTATATGAAAAATATAGGTACTTTTTCTTTCCTCCTTTCATTCTAATTGTAAACCTATTTCTTTGAGTTGAAAAATTTGGCCTCACAAATGTTATAAGTTGCCAGTACTACTAATAATCTACAGAGGAGAAAGTCTAACACTTATAAATAATCTTTGGATATTTGAGAATTGCTCTGAACTCAATACAAAAGGTTGAATTTTCATTTGGCTCCATGATTTCATCTTCACTTTTCAAACATAAGGACAGATTACTGTGTTTATCCTCAGTACCTAGAAATAGTAGGCATTCAATAAATGTTGTGTTAATTGAACTATGTGAATTAGCACTAATCCACATGCAATTTTAGCATTCCGAGTATCACTGTCTCTCCTATGGAACTGAAAGATAAATCTGGGACTTTTAATTATCCCTATTAAACAAATGTGCCTATTTGTTCTTAAATATTATCAACATAAAGAATTGTTTAATTTGTAAAAATTTTAGATTAAATGAAGTCTCTATAATCAAATCAGACTGTCTACATTACCCAAGTTTTATGTCCTCAAATTTTTATGAGCATTATTATATATAATCTATTGATATTTTGCTTATACAATTAGGGTCTTTGTTTTTCCTAACCCCAAAGGACTGAAAAAGAGGAGTTCTTGACTTAACAGTTAATTCCACTTTTACACTGAAGCAAAGAAAAGAGAGGTGGCTAGAAAGAAGATCAAAATGAGATGCAAACAATCAAAATCAAACACTAATATTAAGTATAGATTTTACAAATGAGAATGTTATGGAAGAAAATAATCACTGACTGGCTGAAATTACAAGGCTAAATTAGTGATAATAGCAAGTATCAGGAAAAAAATGAAGTCAACAGCAGAGTGTGGGGGGTGAGAAAGCTGTTCAGTTAATACTTCTGGAAATTATCTAAGGGACTTATTTTCATACAGAAAGCTGAGCTAGATGTTAACTTGCCTGTAAAGTGGTAAGAATAGGAATCTGCTTTGCCCATGTGGTAGGACTGGTGTAAAGATGAGAAAGGGTACCACACGGGAAAATGTTCTGCAAACCACAGCATACCAGTGAATGCAGGTTCCTCCTATGAAAGTTATCCTACCTAGTAACTCATACATTCCTCCAGCCTTAAAATTCTTTAAGTTAAAGTCTTTGGGTAGTAGAAAACAAAGAGTTCCCTGACTTCTCTTTTTTGCAAGACTGGAATTTTCTATTTATGATTTACTTAAAATGAAGAATACTGTTACTGGTTCTGACAATTATGTGTAAAGAAAACTGGTCATTTCTGATCACAAACTTGACCCTAGAGATGAAACACTCCACCTGGCAAGAGAAGAAAATCTAGGCTTTGTGCCATTCCCTAAGCATGGCTTGCATTGGCACCACTGTTTCCCTTTATCCCATCGCCAGCAAAGCTGACACCGAGAATGCTGATAAGATATGTAATTCTAAGGGCACTGGTGACACAATGATAAATGTAAAGGCCAAAGGACAATCCACAGTGTGACAACAGGCAGACCAGAGCAGGCTCTTCTCACTTTATCCTTGATAGGGGTAATGTGTGCCAAGAGAGGCAACTTACTGAAAAGTTATCTGCTTTCTTGTAGTCATTAATTCATTCAGTGAACATTTATTGTACAGCTATCGTGGGTAAACCACTAGATGAAAAGCTAATGGTGATATTAAGATAAAACAAAAGAACCCTAATTCCTCAAACAGCTTGTAGATTAGTTTAAAATATAGTAATCTGCTGTGCACAATGGCTCATGCCTGTAACCCCATCTACTTGGAAACCTGAGGCAAGAGGATCACTTGAGGCCAGAAGTTTGAGACTAGAGTGGCCTGGATATAGCTCATATATGTCCAATATAGTATATATACTGGGAATATATTTATGTGAATAAATAGCAGGGGATGAATCATATGAATAAATGGTTCTGGACCATTTCCCTAACTTTCAGGACTTTAGCCCTTTTAGGTGGGACCAGATCTCAAGGAAATCAAATGTCATGCTTAGGAATGTTCACACAGAAACTACTGAAGAATTTTGAGAAGGAACTTTATTAGCCTGAACCTGATTTACTATTGAATTTGGAAATAAAAAATAAAATTAATAAAAAATAAAATTAAAGACAAGAAAGGTCTAAAAATAGCCCAGCTGTGAGATGATGAGGAAGGACTTAACCTAAGAATAGAAATGAGAACGAAAAACAAATGCTTTGAGCATCTACAAAGCAGAGGATGATTTTCAGTGAAAATATACCAAAGCTACAAAACTGAAGAAAGGAGAGTAAATTATTAAGAATGAAAGAAAAAAGAAGGAGATGGAAAAAGAGAAACAGCACACAAAGTAGAAACAAAAAAGAAAAGATGTGAGAAGAGACCTCTCATTAGAAGCTATTTGTTCCTTGAATGCCTGGTTATTTTTCTACTATATACTGCTTTTGAAAGCTTGTTCTGGCCAGGCATGGTGGCTCAGCCTGTAATCCCAGCACTTTGGGAGGCTGAGGCAAGAGGACTGCCTGAGCCTGGGGGTTCGAAACCAGCCTGGGCAATTTGGTGAGCCCTCGTCTCTATAATAAATCACAAAAACTAGCTGGGCATGGAGGTGTGTGCCTGTAATTCCAACTACTTGGAAGACTGAGGCGGAAGGATCACTTAAGTCCAGCAGGCCAAGGCTGCGGTGGCCATAAACGTGCCACTGCACTCCAGCCTGGGCAACAAGAGTGTAACTCCAACCCCCCCACCAAAAAAAAAAAAAACCCCAACAGAAAGCTTATTCTTGGGTCTTATTTGTGGCAACTTTCTCCAGAGAGGAATTTTGTTAGCCTCTCTCGGGAACTTAAAGGTTCTACAAGTTCCTGAACTCCCAAAACTAAATCCTGAAATTAAAATTTTCTGGACTACCCAAAGCAACAGGCATTTGGATTATAATATGCTTGAGGGCCTACTTGTGGTTACACCTTCTTAGGAATTCCCCTCCACCCTTTCTCTGTTTAACACCAAATCAGTTTTCCTGTGGAACATCCTGGAGGTGGAGACAGGGTTTATATCTAATTCACCATAAACCTAAGGATATAGCCCTATGATTTCTGTCCCTCTCATCATGTTAGACTGTCAAAATGAAGTTCCAGTTTGGCAAATGAGCAAATGCCTTCAAGATTAATAGTCTGAGTGTATGACTTACCTTCCCTATTCCCCTTAAATATTTGCCTGATAATGGCTATCTTGTCAGTTCTTCAATTATTATCAGGCAGTCTTAAAGGATTTTATATTCTGCATTTTAGTTTAGTTGTTTTCAAGAGAAGATTTGATCCAAATAATCTAGCCTAAAATATTACTGGATATGTAACAAAACAATAAATTCAAGTTCATATACATAGAAAGGATTGTGGTCAACTAAGGAAATATCTGGTCCCAAATCTGCTGACAGTGAGCAAAAAACAAATATAAGAAATACTCATGTTTAGAAAAAAAAATAAGTATTTTCAAAACTGAGATGAGCATATGATAATTATAAACAAAGTTATTTGGCACTAAAAACTGCTTTATTAAGTCAGTAATCAACAAATACATAGAAAATCATCTCTAATTAATGTACAGTCTAAAGTTTTTTAAAACTCTTAAATTTTCAAAGCAATATCCAACCTGAATAAACAGGAATAGATTTTTTATACTCTTAAGTTTATAACATGACCTGTTTTGCATTGCTTTCTAGAATTTCAATCACAAGTTAAAATAATAAAAACAAAAAATCTTGTTTCTCAATCTTAATTTTAGTGGCATAAGAACCAAAAATTTTTGGAATGATTTTTACTGATATTAGTTCAAATTAAAATTAATATTTTAAAGTATTTGAACTCTTATGATGTTTATGATGGCTTAAAATAATTTGAACAACTCTTCTATAAGTGAAGTGGAATATACTCTTCAAAAAAGAATTTAGCTGAAGTTTCAAGGTCTCATCACTTATTAGTTCAAACTATCAACATAACAGAACTAAAAGGAAAAATGACACTATATCCATTATATGATTTAAGTATAAAATACTGCCATTATAAATATTTAGAAATTCCAAGCTTTTATAAAAGCACACTTTATGTACAATATCAGCATTCATTCCTTTAAGCTGTACAATGCGGACTGCCTCTGGGGGGGAATTTATCTCATTTCATTTTTATTCTACATTCCACTTTTGAGTTGCCAACTAAATTGCTTCTTGGTTTATAGTATAGAAGACTTCATAATGTTTAGCTGGAATTGCTTACTTTTAAAGTATGCTGATAGAAAACCCAATGTGGTCTGAAATATCCTCACCAGATGTTTGGATGGATGTGAAACCAACACATATCAAAAGGAGATCCAAAATACCATTAGCTGTATAATACATAGAGTCATACATTTAACAACCTCAACCGATCAAAACACATTAAAACTCTTCAGAGGAAATGAACTTGGAACTAGCATTTTCCATTTCTCATCTTTTATCCAGTTTTCTTTGGACAATCAGTATCTCAATAAATGTCAAGTAATAATGAACTACAAGGAGACCTTAAGTACAATTCATGTGACTGGACAATGGGAGAGTTTGGTATGGTCACCAAAACAGGATTTCATACTCTTTAGTCTGAAAAACAGAAGTTTAGTCACTAGAAAAAAGAAAATGGCAGTCTTATTTCTTCCCACACAAGTCAGGCCACACCTAGTGTGATCTTAAACATCATAAACCAATTAAAGTGTTTAATTTTGAGCATTACACTTTAAGAAAAATAAAGACAGACAGGATGTGTTGAGTGGATAAGAGCAGGAGATTTACAGGACCAGGAATCCACATAATGGGAAGAACAACTACAGTAAATAGGGGTCTGGGACCTTGAGCACAGAAGGTCTGGCCAGGATTGGGAGCATGGGGGTTTTCATGGGAATAAGCTCTTATAAATACTTGGGAAAGATAAATATAACAAAATAATTGGGATTTACATAGATTCCCATGGGAAAACATAATAACAATGGGTGCAAAATAAGTTACAGGGAGAGAGATTTCCAACTAGAGTGGTTTGAGGATGGAATAGACTGCCATGACCAGTTAGTAGTAGTGGACTAGTGAAACAACTTCAGGGGTATACTTGTTAGTCTTTACTAAGTCTCCACACACCATTATACAATCATGCTATTTGTTCCCTCTGAGCTAGGCCCCTTCTTTGATCACATTGCAAATGATAACTTCATTTATTCTAGCTCAAATGTAGCCCTTTCTGCAATTTTCCCTGACACCACCCTTTCCCCCAAACCCTTCCCATCCTTATAATTAATCGTTCCCTTAACCTAGACTATGCAGCAATTTTTGTGTTCTTCTATTAAAATATTTACTTACACTAAAGTGTGATAACAGAAGATAGGATCTATAGTAATTATCTTTATATTCCTTGACCAACATAGTGCCTGGTATAGTTCTAGAAACTGTCATATTGTAGGTAGAAGATATATTTTTAAATGAATACTTAAATATTAGATGCAGAGTCAGTCTAGAGAACTTTTTAAGACATTGAGATTCAATGGTACTAGAAAATGCAGAGACATGTTTAAGGCATTTTAGCAGTGAACACAGAAGATGTTCATCATTGATATCCTAAAAATGTATTATAAATGTACCCTTAAATGAAAATAGAAAGACTCAGAATCTAGTGCATTTCTCTCCACAGTAAAAACAAAAAACTTATCTAGAAATTCCATAGGTATAAGTTTGGCATTTTACACATCCAGAGAAAAAGAACAACTTTTAACTGAATAGCATATACATGATATTCTAAATAAAACAGAATGTTTGATGGATAATGAAAGATAATGGGAGGTTGTCAGGAGAAGTATATGTGTTAAGCCAACCGTCATCAGATTACAAATTTACAAAACAGAAATTATTCATTATCCTCTTTTTTGGGGCTCTATTTTGAACTTGCCATTTGAAATATGCCAAAACTATAAAAGTAAGACAAAGCAGGAAACCTATGGTCTCACCACCAAGTCAAATATTTCCAGTATGACTTGTTTTTCCATATGCAACTAAATGCACTGAGAATTAAGTCCAAATATATTTTAGCTTATGCCACTCCTGTTGGACTTTTAAAAACCTCTACTTTTCAAGAAAAATAAGTTGACAAGATCATGAAACATTATTTATTATATTAAAAAGACAGACTGCTTTATACTTTATTATGCTGAAGAAAAAAAAAAGAAAACAAGGAAAGAGAAAACACCAAAAAATGGAAAAAAAACAAGCCAAAAACCTTTTTTGTTGTTGTTTTTATATTAGGTATTCACAAATAAAAAAATGAGAAAACAAAAATGTGAATTTGTCTCAAAGATAAACATCCAGGGCTCTTCATATCGTCAGCCTAATCCCCTAAAACTAGTAGTAATCATTAATGAATGTAATAGTACCTACTATAGATAGGGATAGGATCCAAATAAATAAGAAAAATGCATGAGAAAATATGTTAACTATAATGCTCAATATAAATGTAAAGGTAAAAAATATCATTATTCCTCAAGGTGAAAGACTCATGCATAATTATACAGTCATTGAAATGTTGCTTATTACAAAAAAAGTTTGTTTTATAAAAATTTAATTCTAAAAAAGATACACAATAGGATGTATATCATGATTCTGTTTATGTCAAAAGTATTTGATAACAGACTAGAAAGAAAAGCAGCAAGAAAACACCAAAGCATAGGTTCCAGCATTAAGATTTTAGGTATCCTTTTTTGGTTTTCTAAATTTGCTCTAATATAATGTTACTCTTGCAAATTTAAAACAAAATTTCATTTGAATTTTAGAAGGACCTGGTGTAATGGGAAAACAATGCTTACAGTAAGCAACAGATTTCTCCAGAAACAATCCTGTGATAATTTCCCAGCAATCTTGAAGCCATGATAAAGTTCTTCATGATCTTCTTGCAGACAGAATAATGAAATGCAGGCCCTTGTAAGGAAACAGGAACATTTAAAACTGGCTAAATGACCATTCCCAAAGGGAGCTGAAGACTAATTGTCAACAAGTTTCTATGGACACAACAAGGGCTCTCTCTTCATGTCTATCCTGTACAATACACATGTCAGTGAGGCAGACACATGCTTAGAAAACATGCAGTACATATTAGAAAAATAATAATGCCAGAAATGATTACAATAATACTGGATGCCATGTACAGACTGAGGTTTTTGTGTTTAATTACTATAGCCTAGAAAATTTTCACTTACATGTACAAGATGGCAACTTAACAAAAGTGTATCTGAAGTCTCCCACTATTTCCAAATATTAACTGTAAAAGTGGGGCAAAGGGGAATTGGCCAAATACACAAGGAAGACTTGGGCATTTTGTCACTCAACATCACAGCATCACTGCCAATAAAGCAAATGTGACCCTACACAGCTGCTAAGAGAAGATAGTACTGCCATATGCTGTGCTCAGTACCATTTCTAAAAAGGACATTAAAGACTAAGTCAAGTAGAAAAAGGAGCGACTTAAGCTTACATTCAAAGTTTTAAGTAGAAGTTATATAAGAAGGAGGGTACACATATTTGGTGTAGTTTGGGGGTTGGGGAGATCCAGAATTAGTGGTATGAACATTGGAAAAAAGCAGATTTGGGTTCTGACGAGCAGGCAGTCCAAATGCTGATCAGGCTGCTAGCAAAGACAATCAGTTTCATTCCTGCAGGTGAGCGTTCAGACAGAAGCACAAATTAATGCTTACATGAAATCAGAGAAGGAATAGAAAAGACTCGTGCATGATATAAAAACCAAGAATAGACTACCTGTAAAATTTCTCACAGCTGCTAGATTTCCTGAAATGTCAAACCAACTGAAAATGAAAGAGAATTCTATACAGAATTTTCTCATTAAGAATCAGACAAATGGTTATTTCCTCCAGTAATCTGTAAACCATAGAGTAGTTGGCACACCTCCCCCGCAAAGCACTCAACATTTACACCTAGCTTTACAACATAGCACAGAATGCTCAACTTTCTACACAAGGCATTTTCTCACATTCTCTGAAATCAGGTTGCCAATCATAGTCAGTTAGGTAGTGGCTGCACTGCAGTCATCATTGCTGGATCACATACAACATATACACCTGATCGTTGTGGTTCATGCTGTTCTGACGTTGAGTAAATAGTGCACCTTGCAGGTACTACACATCTTGAATTTGATGACACTATCACTCAGTATTAAAACAAAAAGTTATCACACATAGAAACTAAACTACACAACAGGGTACAATTTGGTATTAACTTAAAGAAATATGTGCCACTGGAGAAATATTCCATATTTTCTTGCAAAGTAACAAGTTCATTTTGCTGACATTTTGTTTTGTATACAAGAGTAAAATATGATACAAGTTTATGTCTCAAAAATCTAAATGAATGGGTATAAAAGAATCTAAGTGGTAAGAAAGAATTGTGTCATAGTTTAATCAGAAGAGTTTGTCCTTTCCTGATGGTATATAAAATAATGATGCATCTGAAAATCAGTAGTGTCATAGTATCAGTGAAATACAGCATGCTTCTTGCAAATATGATATTTTGTACATCACAGTACCTTATTTTTAATCAATCTATAATACAATGGAATATTAGAATCATAGAGTTGGAAGAAATCTTGACAGTCATTTGGACCAACTCAATCTAGTATATGAATCCTTTCAATGATATATCTAATGTGCTAGTATAGAGCACTTTCTATACTTTCTATACTTTTAGAGAAGCTGAAAAGTTCCCAGTAGTTGAGAAGACTATACTATCAATAAAAGGATTTCTCAAACAAATCACATATAGCATCACAAAAGAAAAAAAAAACAGAAGGATTTTTACCTCAGTGAAATTTAACATTTGTGTTCTGTGAAGAACACCACAAAGAAAGCACAGACGTAACAAATGGAAGAATGTGTTTGAACATATATAACTGATAAAAGATTAATTAAAATTCCTACAAATTAGCAGAAATAGAAAAAGACATTTTACAGAAAGGAATACCAGAATACCTAATAAAGTGAGTTCAAGCCTATTATTTATCAGAGCTATAACATTATATAACTTGCCTCCAGTTTAGAGTAAAGGGATAGATCTTAACATTTAATAACATGGTACAAAAAACTTATTACAAAGAACCCTGAAATAAATGAAACTATTTGTGGTTTCTAAATTAAGGTTTTAGCACATGTAGTGGATAAAGTAGGATGATACTTATACAGAGAAATAAAGTATATTTAGTAATTTCCAAATAAAAAATATATTTAATTCACTTTTCTTTTATTACTAGAATTTGTTTGTTTATTTATTTGTTGTTTATTTCTTTTCAGAGTCAGGGTCTCCTCTGTTGCCTGGGCTTAAATGCAGTGGCACACAACCATAGTTCACTGCAGCCCCAAACTCCTGGGCTCAGGGATCTTCCCACTTCAGCCTCCCAAGCAGCTAGTGCTACAGGCATATGCCCTCATGCTCAGCTAATTTTTTTTTTTTTTTGGTAGAGATGCGCCCTCACTATTTTGTCCAGGCTGGTTCCAAAATTCTGGACTCAAACGATTCTCCTGTCTCAGCCTCCAAAAGTGCTGAGATTACATGCAAGAGCACTATAACAGGCTTTGTTTTTAAGAAAACACATTTACAAACTTGAGCAGTGTTTAAGAACAACACAGTGAGAGGAATATTCACTGTGTCTGTTTCGGAAATAAGAGACTTAATATTAACTGATGTAGTGGAAATCACTGTACCAATGGTTTGACATTTTAAGGAAAATGGCAAGTTGAGTAACAGCTGTTAGTAGATCAAATGTAACTCAAAATCATTAAGAGCAATGCATAGTTCTAAAAAATATATAAGTAGTTTCTGTAGCTGTGAAGTCCACATATTACTTGATGAATCTAGGACTAACCAAAAGCAAAGGGATAAAACAATTCTCACTAGCCTAAAAAGAGTGAAAACCTATTTGACCTGTGCCAAACAGAGATGTTCCCAGTTCAAACACACAAAAGTTCTAACATACAATTTTCTCACTAAAATCCTAAACAAGACACAATGAGCACATGATACAAAAACCAACATCGAATTTATATTTTAGTTGTGTGTATTTACACAGATACATCCAGAGACCTCTTAAGATAGTGACTGCAAATTTTGTATTTAAAAATGCCTATATATTTAAGAGTCAAAGAATAAGTTGTTTGCAAAAACTATTATTTAAAAAAAGATAGCTGCTAAAGACAAATACATACTGTGTGTACATATTAATAGACAATGTAAGTTTAACAGACATCATTTAAATAATACTATGCTGTACAAAAATATAAAGAAAACAATGCTATTTGAAAGGAAAAGAAAAATAAACCATATAAGTTCGCCAGTCCCAGGTAATAAATGAACAAAATAATTGCAAGAATACCCAGAAGTCCAAAAGAGGATGTTATAGATCATTGGACTTTTGGAATCTGAAATCTCTGTATTTTTATATGTTATTATTGTAGATAATCATATACCCAAGTTCTCACAGAATAATGCCTGGTCTATTGTTCTTGAGAAAGAGTAGAACAGCTGGTTCCAGTCAAAGCCCTTCAGCCACTCCACATTACCACTTATCTAGGGAAGGAGGTGGCAGTGGGGGGAGGGGCAAGCAGTGCGGGGGACGGTCAGTAGCAGGATGAAGTCTTCTAGGAAGAGAAAGAGGGTGCAGCTTAAATCAAAAAATGGACAGGTAAAGCAGTGAGGGATGAAGCTAAATGTAAATTATGTTTGGCTTTAAATATAAGGGTTTAGTGTTTAATTAGTAATAAATCCACCTTTTTCCCTCTTAAACTGCTGTCACAACATGTATTAGTGGCCCCTGACAAATGCTTGAAATCTTTGCCATCATTATTACACAGGAAAGGCTTTGAAAGAATTCCAAGCAATCCATCCATGTCATACTTTGACAAAGCAAATGAGAGGCCATGGGTAGAAGAGATTTAGTTCTAAGTAAAGAGTTAAAAAGAGAGCCTTTATTCTATCCCCAGTTCTGCCCCATAATCTAGCTGTTTGACAAGGTATGGGACTTGATGTCTTTGAAATTCAGTTATTTAATATATAAAATGAAGAAAATAGACTAAGATCTTCCAGTTGTACCAAGGTTGGCACCAGTCTATGTGGTTAGGACAACAACAACAAAAGAAATATGTCAAATAAATGAGTAATCGCCATTAATTACAGTTGAAAATTAATTTTCAGTTACTTTCTAAATTTAGTACCACAGTTTAAAAAAAGAAAAAACTTAAATTCAAGCTACCAAAAGCATGAAAAAAACCAAAATATACAGTTAATTAAATACTGCCTTATACTAGTAAAAAAATCTAAACTGGAATATTAAGAAAATTATACATAAGTTATTTTGATAATTGTTCTTCAACGGAAATTTAGTCACAAAGAAAATAACTTATTTGAAATTATTTTTGCTTTTATTGAAGATAGCAAAGGATAAAAATCAATCTAAGAATTTGTATGTAATTTATAACTATTTAGAAACAAATTCTTGAATCCTTATGGCAATTTCATAGAAGAAAGGTGAGAAAAGAGTCAAATTTTACATGCTTATTTGAAATACACTTACAGCAAACCCTGCATAAAACTTTAAAATTTCCACAAGACATATAAGGAAACTTATAAAAGCTCAGAGTAAATATCTTAGGAATGTCTTAATTGGGGTAAAAATACAAATGATAATAAGCTTTAAAAACTAACTTAGGAACAAGTTTGCCACTTTGTATGAAATGCCACCAAACTGAAAATGGAATCCGGATGGCTTAAAAATAACTGAATCTATGCTAGTTATAAATGTTGGAATCTGACACTTGGGAATACAAAGTTTATATACAATGATAGCTAAGAGGAAAATACATTTTTTATTAGCATGAAGTAGCTTTCTTTGACTTTTGTAAACTCTAGGAATAAATGGCAATTCCTTCTTCAAATAAAAAAATAATAAAAGGTAAAAAATCTCAAAAATTAAAACTTTTACTTACTTTTTTTCTGCCAGATGATGAATTTGTGCTGTGCTTGGGAAACTACAACACTCTCTTTTAAAGACACATTTTTAAAACTTGCACTTTTTGTTCTCTAAAATAATCTCCATTTAACCACTATATTTCAAGTTACAAACTCTCATTTAATATACATTTAGTAGAGCTGTCAATACTGGTCTATCATTCTACATGTCAATACGTATTTTAAATCTAACTGCTTCTCCAAATAAACAGCCTCCCTCTCCTCAAGAAAAACATCAATTCATTGAAGAGAAACTTCTGGAAACTTGTACCTGAATGAGAGTTACTTACAATATTTAGAAGCTTAGTTTCTATAATCACAACCTGTATATTCAGCTTATTTAGGGCACAAATATAGATTTGTCTTTTTCTATGATAAGCAATTTTGGGGCACAACAGATTCTATTGCAATTGTCTGTAAATTTTAAGAAATAAATATTAAACTACTAAAGTTAACTGTAGAAACCAAATAACACTGGTACCTAATTAATTTACAGGCTTCAGAATCAATTTATGGAAATACACATATATTTACTTACCCTTAAGAAAAATCAGCATGTATTATTCAGAAAATCAAATTATTTGTGCAGATTTCTATTTTGTAGAAAATATTCACAAACTAATTTTCTCTAGATAAGATATTCCCATAGTAACAGTGCAACCAACGACTTCTACAGTACTCGACTTTAATTTGTACTTTCGGGCAAAATAGAACATAACACTTTTTCCGTCCCAGAGTTTCCACGATTGTGCATTACAGTTTTTAAAAGGTACATGTCGACTTTAAATAAGGATTTTAAATATTTCTTGAAAAAACCATTATATACTAAAATTTGACATTTATTCCCCCAAAAGTATGATTTTTAAAAGACTGAAATTTTCATCCTTAGGTATTACTAACACTAATGTTTACATTAGCCAGGAAACATAATTTATTTCGCTTCAAAAACAAATCATATAATCATAGAATTTTAGGGTTGAAAGAGATCTTGGAAAGCATATAACATAACTCTTCCCCATTCCCCAAACCTCACATCCCATTTTGCAGATAAGGAAACTGAGACCCAGAGAGGTTATGTATTTTGTTCAGAAGTTTTGCTTTACATGACTAGAAAGTCTCTGACAAGTCTAATTCCCGTCATTTCTCATCACAAAGAAGAGAAAAAAATATCCAGTACTTAATTAAAAGCTTTTATATTTCAATATATTGATCACAGATATAATTCAGTGAGGCTTAAATCACAGAATAATTATATAATTAAAACTGTGGTAAATATATTTAAATAAATTGTCAATATAGTGAAATTTAGTTCATGTGTGAATCTTATAGTTCTTGTTCAGATTTATTACAAATTCCTAAGAGATACACAATGTGAATTTTCAGAAGTTAGTCACATCTATATTCTTCCAATGTCCTAAATGTGACAATTAATATTTTAATCATTATACTGATGTTTCAATAAGATATCTATATATGCAACCAACTATTTTATTTAATTTTATGAAACTATTAGTAAAGGTCCAAAGTCACAATAACAACTTAAATAAACTACAGATTATTCAGTAAGGGATTCGATATGTGGCAACAAACATATGTCTTTAAGTTTACTTGGAGGACTATGCATAAATGTAAATGACAGCTACAAAATCTGTACCACTGAGAAATTCAGATACTGCACACAGCATCAGATCATAGAGCTAATGTTAAAAAAAAAAACTCAAACAAACATGTGATGGGAGCACTACACAAAATGTCATGTGTTAACATCTGGAATTGAAATTACTAGAAATGAAAATGAAACATCCCCAAAAAGTAAAGGCAATCACTAAATCTTAGCACTATTTTTATAGTTTTTGTTTTACACATAGAAGTTTAATTTTTATCCAGAGAACTGAATTCACTATAAGTTTTCAATTATATTAGTATTTTCTGTAAAAATGCAGGAAAATAAGATTAGTCAAAATTCGTTGTCAATTTCTATTTTATTATGAAAGAAGATAAAATTAATCTGCAATGTTTCTATTAAATATTTCATTATCATATGAGCTGACAATATTGAGATTTATTTTCTTAAAAAGTGACAGCATTAAGTGTCAAAATTCTACTAAAAATTTTTATTGAAAGTAGTAATTCTGTATGTTATGGTCCAATTATAAATAATAAATTTTTACTGGTTTGTAAAAATTTGTGGCCAGACAAGTGTTTAACCATAATGTTTCTGTTGTTAGTTATGGTATAAAACAAGAGAGAAAGAGAGAGAGAGAGAAGGGGGGAAGAGAAAGAATGAATATGAAGTTTCAGAGAAGATTGTCGGAAGAAAATTACAAGAAAAAAGGACAAGCTAATATTTCACACTTTGGAAACGTTGTAACTTTTTTCTGGATTAGTCTCTGGATCCTATGCCAATAAAGTTTTATCACCACAACTCATCATCATATAAGTTAGTCAAACTTGATAACTGGAATCTCCAATTTAAAAACTGACATAAAAAGGGGCAAGTAGAGAGGTGGAGCATGAGAGCAAAAAGAGAGAAGAAATTTCCAAGAAAGAGAGGGCACATCAAATCTATGTGAAATCATCTCTCAAGAAATACAAATTATGAGCAATATATTTATGAACTTAAGCATTTATCTAAAGTAAAGGTGAAACTTCTAGATAAAAAAGCAATTAAATTTAGGATCAAAATTAAACTTTAGGCATTCATACTAAATTAATTTTTTCCACTGATTATTACTACTTCAGGAAAACAATGGCTACATAAGAAAATATACTCAGCAATTACAGTCTCCATTACCTATCAATTTAAATAATTCTTAAAATATGTACATGTTTAAATATTTTATATCAGATAAAAGAAAGCACAATTTGGACATAGAAAAGAAATGCTAAGAATTATAAGCACAGAGGCTTCGGTAATATAATTCCAAACATTAGAATGCACTCTTATTTTGTTAATCAACTGCATTGCTACTTAATTAACTACATAACAGTTAACGTAATTGAGAAAGACAAATAAGGCAAGCATTGCTTAAACAGGTATTATAATGAAAAATTTTCAAATATCTAAGATTTTGTAAGATTTGATCATGTAAACAAATATAAAACCATCATAAATTAAAATTGGTGACAAGATGCCGATAAAACATTAACGTCCTCTATAACTCACACAAAATCTGTTTTTCTAGTTTAAAAAGGAAATCAAAAATCCTTTATAAAGTATATCTATTTTAAAAGCCCATTTAAAAGGTCATAAGTAAATTAGAAAATTTTTATTAATTATTCAACATTTATTTATGTAATATATTTATAAAATGTTATCTAAGAAAATAAAAGTGTCAGTGCTAATATAAAGAAATTATATTGGTTTAAAAAAAGTTTTAAAATAATGTTCTCCAGTTAGGAAGCCATAGAAATCACTTAGATTGGCCTATCTGAGCCATGATCCTTTTGAAACCAAGCAATTGGAGGAAGTGGTGTTACAATATTGTCCTTTTTATGAAAACTGGCAATGAAAAGGTAACATAATAATCTGCATGATGCTATCCCGTTAAGAAACAGCACACAGTCTAAATCTAATGACTGCAAAAAAGGAACAAAAAGTGTAAAAGAAAAAGTATGCAGTCACCTGCAGAACATATATTCTGATTAAAAGTTGTTTTCAAACAGTGTATGTTAATTTAAAGCCCTTTAAAATACATCTGATATTTCAATAATGACTTATAAAGAAATGTATATTTAATTGTGACTAATTCAAACACCTTATACTTAGGTTTTAAAAATGTATGATAAAGTTCAACTTACAAAATTACATTTAATTTATTAAATTTAAAACCCACAAAATCAAAAAAAAATTATATGTTTAAAGATCAAGTTTTTCTTGGTTGTTGTCTCTGCATAGCCCATACTACTAAAATCAGAGTAAAACAGACATGTCTATGCATACAAATTAAAGTTAATACAATAGATTGTTTCAAACAGGAAAACTACATGTATGTATCATCTTTTCCTACTGATACATGACAGAGTAAAACCAGTTAATCATTAATAAATAACAAGCAGCAGCCAGAATATGTTTAACACTTCATTAAAACAACACTGAGGCCCATTACAGTATACAGCAAATGATGCTGGAAACCACCTTACATCCTTGCAAACCACATTCCCTGCTAACCTCAGTTGGTGGGAGCAACCAGAGGGTGAATGGCAATATACTCTCAAGTAAGCCTTTATTAAGTATGAGAAATAAATTATATTAAGTGCTATTTTTTGAACTCAAAAATGAGGGAAGGGGTTGTTAAGATATCAAATTTACTAAGAAAATAGTTATGTGAGAAATAAGTTGCTGTCACAAAGAGACTTGCCAGATATTTCTTTTAAGCACGTTGTTATACACACCTTTAGAATCAATTTTTTGACACAGAGATTAGTTTATGGTACTAAATTGCCTGAGAGTAGATCGGAAAAAAACTGAACGGTAGGGGAAATGCTTTCCTGAACAATGTTAGCATTACTTTCGTGGTACTGAGAAGCCCTTATTATGTTTATAAGTAATCAGATACTGAGTGGGGTGATGGGATTGCTCAGGATATGTTACAAATTGCTTTTTGATAACTTACTTCCATATCTCAGTTTCTAAAAAATACGGTTCTACTTCATTATATTTTCATGTCTGTGATTTCACCAGATTTAATTCTGAAACTTGAAAATTACCTTGGAAGTTTGTGAGAAGCCATAGACAGGTCCCCGGAAGCAGATACATATTATATGTTCACTATAATGATGATTGTCATCTTTTATAGTGATTATGTCATTATTGAGGAATGCTAATTAAGACATAAAATGACTCGTTAATTGCAAATACATTCTAAAGAAATATACTGTCTTTGTACTTGTGCATTTAAAAGTAAATTCAGTATGGAGACTGGATCACAATAGACTGCAATTCTATTTTCTAAAATGCTGACATTTGAGCAAATGTTCCCATGGAATGTTTGCCTGATTCGTGGACTGACATTTCCTCTTTGTAACTTGCTTAACTAAAAAGGAGACATGCAAGCCAAATGCTACAGTGCCCGCAGGCAGCAGGCCATTACTTGCCGCTGCAGCTTGTGCATGGTTTCTCTTTTACTTCCCTCTTGCCCTACCGCCCTTCAGTCCCTCACAGTCTCTTTATTTTGACATGCATATTATCTTAGCTGATTTCAATCATCTTACAGGAGTAGATGACATACCTGAAAAGATTAAGCTTTCCCACCTGGGATTCGTCCAACCTGGGATTTGTCCAGAAATTCAATGTATTATAGCTTCTTATGGCCTTCTTCATTCTCCTATACTCTCATGTTATCAATGGTAACTTTCTTTCTTATTTTATGTTTAGCTATGGGACACAGGCAGCTACGCTGATGAAGTCAGTTTGTACTGTCACTCATCTTTCATTACAACTTCAAGGTTCACTTCCCTTGACTGTAACACTTTGCTGCCATCTATGTGTATAAAAGAGTACAACACTCTTATACTCACCAGAAATTTCCTCCACTCCAAAAAGAATGTCTCTGATTTAGACAGACGAAAAAGAAAGCTTTAGGAAAAATTTGCTTCCCTACCCAAATGCAAAAGTTTATGAAAAATTTCTATTTCTTTCTCTGTGGAGAAAGTTTATAAAACTGAAAAACTACAGAAAATACATTATTTAACATATTTCAATATAATCAATAGTTTTTCACATTATTGCTATGGATAAATTTTAGTTAATATGGCAAATCTGATGGAGTTAGGATTAAAAAAGAAAAGATAACAAGAAATATTGAAATGGTAAGTCACTAAAGTAATTTAATCACAATAAAATTAATTTTTGCTAAACTACGATCCAAATCTTGCCAAATGATAGAATGAAATAATCAGTAAGCCAAAACACTTTTCTAATGTTTAGTATAAAGTAAATGCAAAGCAAATAGATAAAATATTAATTACTCACATTATTTAAACAATCAGTAACTCAAATACTGCAATGTAATAGTCAACTAACCACTGTCAAACATTTTTTCTCTAGGGAAGGTAGAGAAATCTATCAGATCACACTAGAGAGGCTCTCAGCCTCCCCATTAGCACTGACTATACTGGCTTTGAATTGTCTTAACAAATGTCAGTGTCAAAAGAACAAACAAAAAGAAAAACATTCCAGTGTGAGCCATATGGGAACATTAAAACAAAACCTTTCCTCTAGACATTTAACAATTAATCCACACAGTAAAGGTAAAGATTGATTATTTACAATCAGAACTAATGATGGTGATTAGTAGTCCTAAAGAACATGCCTAAAGGTGTATTTTGTCAATACCACTAATTTCTAAAAGACTTTTTTTTTTTACTGTGAAAAAAACTGACATCAATAAAAATATACAGGGATGAGAGTAAAAAAGGAGACATGGGCTGGAAGTTTTGAGGTTTTATCACGATTTGCAAAGAAAAACAAAACAAAAAAGTAAGAAAAGAAAAGAAAGGAGACACAGGAGGCTTAACCCTGATATATCAAACAAAAAAGAAGCTCGAACTGTCTCCTTTCTACTCACTGGTGCTTACAATAAGTGCATAACTGCTATCAACACAATACTGTTCAACTCTAGTAAACACTTCATTTTAATTATCAACACTACAACCATATACAAGTTCAGCTAATCTTTCAGAATGCAACATTTTCTAAGAAATTCTTGGTCTAAGTTATTCTAATGTTGAACTTGACAGAGTATTAACATGCCAACCAAGGCTTTATGCATACTGACTTATAAATAAAGCAAATTTAAATGCATTCTGGATTATTTTAAAAATTAATATTCCCAAACTATGAACACATTACATAGTTATTTTTTAACAAGAGTAAAAATGATACCTACTAATCTTTGATGTTAAACTTTTTTCAAAAAAATAAATCTCATATATTAAAACAATTTTCTTACAATTTATTTCTTGCTGGTACTGGTAAGGCAGTCAATTAATGGTTTACAGTAGAAGTTAACAAAAAAATTATTACGTTTTGAACTAGAAAAGGTTTCATTTCATCTTTCTATACCAATCTTAAGGATGCAACTTTAACAAATCAAGTTTTGGAAACACCACATATACTAAAAAGTTAAAGTAGGAATCATATTTAATAAAAAGACACATTAAGTATTTTAAAAGAGAAGTTTAATTTCTTAAATTTACAGACAACTTTGGACCATGGGGGCATACATCTAACTATGGTATTAAATAAGTTATTATTTATGTCTACACCTTAATTTATACAAATTACACATTGTAACCTAATTAAGAATTCTAAAAAGTTTCCATTCACCATTAAAAGTCCAAAACAAGGACGGGCTCAGTGGCTCAAGCCTGTAATTCCAGCACTTTAGGAGGCCGAGGCAGGAGCATTGCTTGAGCCCAGGAGTTTGAGACCAGCCTTGGCAACATAGCAAGACCTCATCTACATTATAAATTAATTAATTTTTAAGTCCAAAACAAAAAGTTTCACACACATACATTTACTAATGTACTATTTGTTCACTGTCTATAAATACTAAAAAATGTTAACTTATTTGTGACCGCAGACATGAATTTACATCATTCCAAATTCTGTTCCTAGTTGCCGCTAACATGAATTAATGTCTTTGCAAATTCTATTTGTGAATGCTGCAATATTGTCATATGCATGTGTTATTATATTTTGCTTGAAAATGAATAGTTAGGCAAGGAGAAAGTTAATTGCGATAATTTTCTGATATAGACTGCACAACATTGTTATTGTTTTACATAGTTGGTAAAAATTGTAAGTTGGTCATTACTTTGCTGTGATTAGTGTTATATACTTGTATTTTGATATTTCAGGGCTGTCATACTTCAACATTAAAAATAATTTACCAGGCTGGGCATGGTGGCTCATGTCTATAATTCCAGGACTTTCAGAGGCCAAGGTAAGAGGATTGCCTGAGCCCACAGGTTCGAGACCAGCCTAGGTAACTTGGCGAGACTTCATCTCTATAAAAAATTTAAAAATCAGCTGGGCATGGTGGTGCACACCTGTAGTTCCAGCTACTTGAACTGAGGAGGAAGGATCACCTGAACCTAGCAGGTTGAGGTTGCGGTGGCCATGAACATGTCACTGGATGACAGAGTGAGACTCTGACTCCAAAACAAACAAAAATAACTTACTATAATTATGAAAAAGAAGAAATATATGCTGATGAGATTTCCGAGGTCAAAGGTGAATCCAATGAACTTATTAGTGATAACAAAACAAATAGTGATATAATGATGCAATGTAAACAAAGAAATATAATGCAGATAATCTATGACAGTGAATCCAGTACAGGTGAGAATAAATTAGACATTGAGTGGACAAAATATGACCCAAAAAGAAACTTAGAAGTGTTTATTGATAATCCAGGTGTCAAGTTATTTCCAAATGATCCTCAAAGTAAAAGTGAAGTTGTCAGACTATTTATGGAGCTGATTTTACAGAAATGATCACAACTGAAACAAACAGGTTATGGTCAGATGCACCACAGATATAAATGTCCAAAGAAATAAAAAAAGTAGACCAATACTACAGTGTCCAAGATGAAAAATTTCTAACATTAAATATTTTGATGGGACAAGTGAAGAAAACCATAATACATGATTATTGGTCAACATGCGTGTCAATTTTGACACCTTTCTTTTAAAAAATAATGACATGAAATAGATTCCTATAAATTTTGCAGTTTTTGCATCTTTTCAATAATGCAGAAATGCAATCAAATTCAAGAAGATTATGCAAAATTGAACCTATAATAAATTATGTTTTAAATATGTTCAACACCGTGTACAAACCTGAACAAGAACTTTCCTTGGATGAATCCATGATACCTCATCATTCTGGAAGACTGTATTTTGGGGTTTATAATTCGAATAAAAATACAAAGTAAGGAATGCTAGTCAGAGTGGTGCCTGAGGCAAATACTGGATATGTCTGCAACTTTCAGTCGTATTGTGAAAAACGTGACAATTTAGAAAAGACCATTTCACTTGTGCTTAACAACAGAAGTTAGTGGGAACCAGCTTCAGATTTTTCTTATTTTCACCTGCTCTCAGTATCAGGAAAGTAAAAAATTTGCCAGTCATAAGGGTGTTAAGATAATGTTCATTCAGTTATTTCATTAATTTTAGCATAATATGTATAAAATAATTGTTGTAAAACTAAGATACCACTACTTTGGATTTTATTTATTTAAAAAGCCACTATTTGTAAACAGATTAAGGGTACTAAACCCAACAAACATACTTTTGTGTGGTCCACTAATTAATTATAAGTAAAATTCCAATAATTATTAGCTGTTATCAAAATTACAATACCACCTAGCTCAAATAAAACAGACCAATCTGTTTGAACAGGGAGAGGAGGACTTTTCATAGAGTATTTTTTCTCATATAAATTCTTAATGGACTATAAAGGACTTTTTAAGTGGTTTTAGATTTGACTTCAATTGCACAAATCTCTAACAGACTTCCAAGAAGAATTTGAGCCAGATGACAAACAGGGACCCACCAACATGTACACTCCTGCCCAGTCTCATGAATACTAAACTTCTTCCTAAGAACCACGGGACTGCCTAGCCATATTTACATGAGCGGAATTTATGCAGTATAAACATAAACATAAATTATAAAATGAAACAGGTTTTATATTGCAATTTTGCCACGTAACAAACAAAAATGGTTACCAACAGTAATAAATATCATGGAGACCGTGCCCGCACAAGTGAAGGGACAACAGAACCAGTCAGAAAGAAATGGAGGCTTGCAGAACAAAACAAACAAACAAAAAAATACAACTTTCCTTGGGCATAGAGGTTTGCTCCATCCACACCATCTGTCTACAGAGATTAAAAGCATCCAGTCTCTGTTCCATTCACCTACTCACTTTGCCTATAAGGGAGTTAAGTATTCCAAAAAAAATACTGTAGTATGCATGGATATTAGGTCCAAATGCATCCTCAGTTCTCAAAGTTGTACTCTTTTTTTTTTTTTTTTTTTTTGAGTTGGAGTCTCACTCTGTCGCCCAGACTGGAGTGCAGTGGCCACTCCCGGCCACCGCAGCCTCGACCTGCTGGGCTCCGGCGATCCTTCCGCCTCAGTCTTCCAAGTAGCCGGAATTACAGGCATGTGCTACCACACCCAGCTGATTTTTTGATTTATTGTAGAGATGAGGTCTCGCTGCCCAGGCAGGTCTCGAACCCGCGGGCTCAGGCAATTCACTCACCTCAGCCTCCCAAAGGCGCGGGATTACAGGCTGAGCCACCGAGCCCGGCTCACTGCTCTTTATCAGGTAAAGCATTCTATTCTTTATCAAGCATCAATCTTTATTATTTGAACATTCATAATTTGCTAATAAACCAGAGTGATTTTATGTTACTCTGAACATATCTAAAAATTACATGGCAATATTACAAATAATTGCAAAACCCATATAAAATAGAAGGTTATATAAATTTATATCTCTACTAAGCAAAATAAGTTATCTTGGGGGATTCAATATAGAGTTATAGTTTGTATACACTAATATACATGGTCAAAATGTATATGGAGTATTAAAGCAGAAATATTTACTTTAAAATCTTAGAAAATAAGTTAATTCACATCATACCTATAACTGACTTGGCAATTTCTTTAAAAAATAATGATACAAATAGAAACAAACTCTCATCCAAATAATTTTTACTGAATCCATGAGTAGCAAATATTACCAACCTCCCAAAGCTTTTAAGGAAATTAACTTGCCATGACAATATAAGTATTCCACATTAAAAATTTTACACTGAATTGAATTGTACTATCCTGACCAAAAAGATGGTTATTATTCCTGATGATTTAGTATTGTAGATTTCTATTTTCCCTATATATTAATTTTATCTTAGTATCACATATGTGCTAACACTGCACCATCCATTGCTGTATTGCAGCTCTTCCTAACTATGCAAACACTATGGTATGGTATTAATTATAACCAGTTCCCTCTAGCAAGGGAAAAAAAGCAATGTTTTTAACTCAAACCTATTGCACTGAAATTTGGTTTCACTGTGGTAAATGGTAGGGAATGACAAGAGGGGTCAAATATCAAGCATCAGAGTCCTGTGGTATCTTCCTCTCATCGTTCAATGACAATTCCCCCACCTTGGTCCTCTCAGTTTAGTAGCATGATATGAAAATTGAGTCCTAGGCTAGATCTAGTTGCTTATCAACTCAGTTCCAGGCAGGCACTTGTGAGATGAAGGTTTGAACTGACTTGTTGCCAAGATCTCTGCTACCTCAGAATTCTAAGGTCCATGTAATACAAAAACACAGGATCCAAAACATAATTTTCCTCTTTAGAATATGTCATAACAAGTTACCATTTCAGTGGCAGGAATTACAGGTATTTGAATGAGGAAAACATTCTTGTGTATCATTTCAAACAGCAGCTAAGGCAAACAGTGGGCCTATGTCCCAGGTAGAAGCAGCAAAGACTGGCACTGGCACGCAGACTGTGTAACCTTAGCCCATCCATTTGCCTCAAGTTAACCTAAACCGTGAGCAGAGAGCACACTGGGATTAGAGGAGGCAGGTAGGGCAATTTGCATTTCCTTTCCTCTCAGCCTACTGCATTCATGGCTGGTCTACTCCCTCAAGGGGGCGGGACACGACACGACACAACGGGATGGACCCAAGGACAGTTAGAAGGGCCTTGCTGAGAGGCTGAAATCTGAGTAAAGTCTAGGCATAGTTAATGCAATGAGACAGGTAAATATCTAGGGGAAAAGAGTCATAGTCAAGAGCGAGTGCAGAGGCCCAAAGGTAGAATCACGTTGTAAATAAACGCAAGGTAAGGGTTTACTGTATAGACAAGAAAATGGATGTATAAAAAGGCTGAGTGCCCTGCCCACATCACATAGCTAGAATGTGATGTGACCAGGATTTGAAGCCAGGGAAATCTCAAGGACCAGAGCCTGGGATGGACCTGGATATAAAGGATGGACCTGGATATAAAGTTTTAGAATGTGTATCAGGAATTGTGCTATGCACCCCTGATATGAGAACCCTTGTGTGTACTACAGTTTTTCATAAAAACATTGCTCCATTCTGTCCCATGGTGGCTGTCTATTTCAATACCAGTCACATCTTCCCATCTCATCCTGTAGGCACAGGGCCTGACATAAGGCAGCAACCATAACAGATGGGCAAATGGCCATATTCACACACTGACTTAATGGACTCCAACAAGTACTGTGTGGACCATGGGGTCAGGTGCTCACTACATTTAAGGATGTTCTGATCGCTTCCCTTCCTTCTAATAGCAATACCTATGTTCCCCACCTACTCCTCATTTTCTTGCTCACTCATACCTCCCTGTCAGGCTCCCCAGAGTCCAAAATAAATAAATGAATGAGAGAGAACACAGAAGAACAATCCCTTTCTGCCGATTTTGCTGAGTTTTTAATAGGCCACCCCTACTCTTGCTATAATTACACAAAAGACCACATTTTTGCACTTTTATTTTGTTCTGTAATTGGGTTAGTCAGGCACTAAACAGATGTTCAACCACAGCCACCTACCCTTCTTCATCATAATACAGTTCTCTCAATGCATTTAGTCACCCCTTCTCTCCTCTCAGTCAGAGCAGCCCCAAGAGGTCAAGGCTTCCAGGGGATGAATATGGGGTTTGGTTATCAAGCTATAAATTTCAACTTTCAGAACCACCATGAAAAAGTCACTGAAGTAGACAATTCTTTAACTCAGGTAATTAAATTGCTCAGGCCCTTTCCCAAGGATCACAGGATTTAATTCCCATCCTGTTTGTTTCCCAACTCCATTCCTTGAACTGGCTTTTCTGTCTTGCCCTCCCTGATTCTAACTTGGAACATGGCCATTCCTATACTAGATCCTTAGCTCACAATCAACTCTCCTTCTTGACTGGCATCCTGATCTTGAAGTACAGTGAGGGAGACTGGGAAAACTTGGCCCCTCTGGGATTCCAAATTCAGAAGCTGTTAACCAGTCCCACCCAACTGTGAGGAAATAACTACCACCCACGTGGTCATACCCCAGTTTACCTCCCAGACACTCATGCCTCCTAGCTGTCCTGAAACAAAATTAAACAGATAACATACAGATACTTGAAAAGGAAAGAAATAATTAAAAGATTAGAAAAGAAGTGGAAAGTATGGAGATGATCAATTTGAATAAGACAAAATTAAAGAATGAAATAATAATGGTCTTTAACACTGAGAAGAAATTTGAAAATCCTTCCCAAAATTAAAAAGAGAAGAGTAAGTGAGTTTCTGACTCCACTAAAGACACAGGGGAAAAAATGAGCTCAAGAAGAAACTTAGATACATGAGGGAAGGCAGCACTTAAGGTGAGGACAACCTTACATCAGAATTATTAGTAGTAGAGATAATCTTTTTCTTGGATGGTCTTTAAAATAAATTATAGAATGTGAAGATCTGATTTCTAATCCTGGACTGGCCCAGTAACCAGGTGTATGACTTTGAGCGGAGAACTTCATTTGTAAAAAGGAAAATCATATTAAAGTATTCTAATCGCATTAAAGTTCCTTTCAGCTCTAACAGTTCATAATTGAATAATTTTCATTTCTTTGGGAAAAAACTCAAGGCAATTCCAACATGGTATTATGAGACAAAAGAAGAAATACTGGTCTATGTTCATTGTAGAAAGATCTCAGCCAACACTATGACTTCAAAAATGATGTTAAGATTATCAAAGAAGCTGCAAGAAATGAAAGGCAAATCTAAAACATGATAGTAATGAAAGCTACACAGTTAAGAAACTATTATTTGCAAAGAAAAAAAAAACCCACACACAATAACAACAAAAAAGCAGTTTCCTAAAGCATTTTCTCCACCAAAATGGGCAGAAGTACACATTGGGTAATTTGTTCCTACTTACATGATGTCATCATGCTAGGTTTAACTGATTTTAATAACCAGTACATTTCAGTCATCTCTCACTTTCTCCCACATAAGATCAAATCAGCCCTTCAATGACCTATTTCATGAGTCATAATTTTTCTGTTTATGATTCAGAAAAATGTCTTCAGTCAGTATTTCCCAGACTGCTATGGGTTTATTCCAAGAACCAATTTCATCTTCATTGGTTTCCTACAGGAAACCAGACTAACTTCCTATTATTTTATTTTCCTTACTTTTAGCATACCATAGCCCACATCAAATTAACTGGAAGTGAAAGTGATAGGAGACTTTATTCTGCACAAATAGAAGCCAACATAAACAATACCTAGGCTAGAAGTCACAAATTCAAAATTAAATATAAATTGTGCTATTAAAAACTTTTTTCAAAAGAACACCAAACCAAGTAATAAGAAGTTTATTTTAATTATCTTATTCCATGCATTGCACTGTCAGAAATAACTTTTTTGTTTAAAAAATCTATTATTTATGGGCTGGGCAAGGTGACTAATGCCTGTAATCCCAGCACTTTGGGAGGTCAAGGTGAGAGGACTGTTTGAGGCCAAGAGTTCAAGATGAGCTTGGGAAGTATAGTGAGATGCTGTCATCTCTACAAAAAATAAAAAAAAGCAGGGTCTGGTAACATGCTTGTAGGCCCAGATACTTGGGAGGCTAAGGCGGGAGGACCACTTGAACCCAAGAGTTCAAGGCTGCAGTGAGCTATGATCTCACCACTGCACTCCTGCCTGGGTGACAGACCAAGGCCCTGCTTCTATTTTTTTTTAAAAATCTATTGCCTATGAATATAATAAATTCTATTAAGATGATTAATACAGAGAAATTAATTATAATTCATTTTATATCCTAGTACTCCAACAAGTTATTAGGAAAATAAGCAGACAACTGAAACCCAATTTTCAGAGGCTTGGAGAGATCAGAAAACAGAGCAGCATGCCCCTGGGAATATGGCAGGTGAACAGTCTGCAATCACCAGTACCATCATCACCACAGTCCCTTCCCCACAACCACTCTGCCCATGACTAAACATCAACCCACCCTTAGTCAAAGCACAAACAGTGGTTTGGAACAAGGAATTTTAAAGGACATACTAACAGGGACTTGTACTCACACAATTTCTCTAAAATACTAGAAGTACTCAAGAAGTACGCATTTTCATGGACTACACACTGCTCGGAAAAAGAGACTCCCGAACGTGAAGAACTTTGGCATGAATATGTATTAGATTCTCTTCAGGCTTGTTCCATTCTTGTCATTCCTAAATGTAGATGCAATTTCCGGCTTTAAAAGCTCAGTCATTAACAGGCGAGCGACAGGGTCATTTCTTACCAAATCAAAAACTGATGCTTTAAAGGAAAAGGTCTAAGAATAATGCCATTTAAAGCACATATTCTATATGAATAAACCAAGAAACCTGAAACACTAGAGCAAGAGTTGTCACAGTATGGTCCTCAGATCAGGGTCAGCATCATCTGGATACATCTTAGAAACACAAGTTCTCTACCCCATCCTAGACCTAGGGAATCAGAGATTCTGAAGAGGGGTCCGATAATCTACAGGTGATACTAATGCAGGGTGTAGCTATCATTTTTTTTCACGTCCTTCTACCAGGAAATGTCTAGAAAGAATGCACTCAATTTACTTTTCTCTTACAACCCCTCAACTTCTAAAGTCCTTGCATTCATTCTCTCACATCACTAAAATACTCTTTTAAAAATCACAAATCCTCTCTAGCCTGATTGCCAAAGCCAGTGACCTCTTCCTGGGACTCACTCTGCTAGCCTCATCCCCTCCTGTTTGCAGTGACCTAATTTCTCGATTTCTATGATACAATCCCATCCTCTGTCTCTCCATTCCCCTGCTCGTGTAATCAGCCCTACCTATCCTCCTCCCATCCTCACAATATATGCATGTGCCAAAAGTCTAATCTTCAGTCTTCTACCCCTCTTTCTCCAGCTGCTCTTTGGCATCTTAAAGACTCTGAGAGTTGAATTTATACCTCTGTACCCCAAATTTCTCTCAAAACTCACAACATATTTTAAACTATCCAATGACCTGCTCTATCCAAATGTCTTTCAAGTACTACCAGTAAAATATCTCCAAAAGGGTACTTCTCATTTCTCCTATACCACTCCAACAGTCCCTCCTTGAGTGCCTGCTTATAGTATTGGTTACTATTCCCTGGGAACTGGAGCCTCAACTTTCCTTCTTCCCTGGTCACCACATCAGTGCACAGAGGAGTCAGCTCTACCAGGAATCCTGTTTCATTCCCCTGCACCCTATTTCTAGTGCTACATCCTCATCCAACAGTTGCCTATCTCTCCTTAAGCCCACTTCTAGACTCTTAGACCTCACGAAGTCATCACTGAATATATTTCCTCCCTATTCAAAACATGGAGACATTGCCCAGATGCAGCCCTCCTTCATACCTAGCCTTACCTCACATTTCTCCTGATATTCTTTCTGCTCATCTAATCTGGAATGCTTCTCATACTGCAAACTCGTCCCAAGTTTTCTCATTTCTAACTCTTTGCTTTACATTATCACCTCCATTTCAACTATAAGCTTTACACTATGTCTTTAAATGGTATCTCTATACTTCAATACTAAAAGTGTCAACCCCTCCTAAAATACCCCACATCTTTAAAATAAAAATGCAATACAATAAAATAAAAAGCATTTATAATCCTTTCAGCTAGAATTTCTCTCTCTCTCTCCTCTAAAGATTCAAAAGCATTTGTGCAAATTACCCCATTAAAGTTGAAACCCCCCACAGCAAAAGTAGATGTGACACATCGTTTTGTTCTCAACTGTATCATGCATGATATTTGCATGAGATATTCATTCAACAAACATTTATTGAAGGATTAAATGACCTTACAAACCAAAATTCTTATTTAATGAAGTACAGCTCCTGTCAATTACCTGACCTTTAGGAGAAGCAGTCAAAATACAATAAAAATAGATAAACTTCATAAACACAGCTACTTAGAAGAAATCAGCTCAATCTCCTATGCTTTTTATTACTTACAGTACAACCATGCCAGAATGATATTCAAACACTATTATGCTCCAAACACTATTCTGCAACTAAGAAAAATATAACATATTTTTGAACTACAAATACATTTTGAAGAAAGGAAGGGACTGGCTCATTTCATACTAAAATGACAAGTGGAAGGTTTTGTATAAGTAAACCTTTATAAAATGTCCTGCATCTTTCCACCATGCCAGGTTATAGCTTCTAGAGGTGATAAACTATCCACAATCACTAAGGAAACTTCTTAATCTAGAGGAAATTGAATAAAAGAGTGTTCGTTCCAAAGCATTCTGTTTTGTCTGGAAGATACTCTCATGGCTGGTCAGGAAGGTCGAGAAGTGGCCAGATGAATTATAATGTGAAAGATACACTGCCCCAATTAGGGAAAAATAAAGTCTTCATTCCTGGAATGATAAAGAGAGTCACTGTTTCTCTAAAAGAAAGAGGGATGTAATCTCTCAGGCATAATATGCATAAGAGATCCTTTCAAAATGGAAAAACACATGGAGAATCATTTAGAAAACCAGATATGCTCTAACCCAAATACCTTGATAAATT
>NW_007247679.1:185470-238085 GCF_000164805.1 Carlito syrichta | reverse complement strand
TCCTTCCTTCTTCCTCTCTCTCTCCCTCTCCCTCCCTCTCTCTCCCCTCCATCTTTCTCCTTCTTTCTTTTATTTATCAGGGGTCTCCAGAGAAACAGACTCACAGACGAATACAGCAGGAACCTAAAACTTTCACTAAAACTTAAACAATGCCTTGACGTATAATTATTAAGCATCTATTTCTTTTTTTTATTACAGAGTTTAGAATAACTCAAGATAGTGGCTCTAATAACTATATATTCATCCCCTTAGACAACCCTATATTTGATAGTTTTTCTTTATTTCAAATTTATTTACTTAAACTTAAATGAACATGAGAGATGGCACATTTCTACTTATAAGGAAATACAAAATAAGACTTGACCATGTTCACAAGATGCTCCTGCCAAATATTCAGGTATCACCCACAAATGTAAAGCAACAACACTACAACTTTGTTCTGAGGTATATGAAGGATGGTAGTGAAGAAAAATCCTCTCAGAAGGCAGAATTTCAGGCAACGCATTTAACTGTACATTTTGTTTAGAAAAAGAAATGGCCAGATATGTGATTATATGCCCATTCGTGGTTTATGGCCAATGGTTTGGCTATATGGTCAGGGAGCTAGAAGGTAATTGATTGGGAAACTGGTTATAAGAAATGTTGGGGGAAATACATTTATATAGACTTCTGAGATAGCAGGGGAAAAAAGCTATTTGGGTTCCAAATGAAGGCTCATCAAAGGGTTACATCAGCAGGTATGGGTTTTTAATAATCAAGTGAATAGGATTGCTTGTTCTGTGAATATTAGTTACCATCTTTCACCAGGTACAACTGTCATCAAACAATGAATTCATCAACAAACTGACCATGATTGCAGGGATGAAGGTTGTGCATGGGCTCAGCAATACGGTCTTCCATTCACTAAACTGACTTGGATATGGTCAGTGCTACATGCCCAGTCTTTCAAGCAGAGACCAGTGAAGATCCCTTGATAAGATAAGATTCCCCAGAGTGATCAGCTAGCTACCTGTTGGAAGATCAATTACACTGGACAGCTTCCATTATGGGAGGAGTAGAATTTTGTACTTACTGGAATAAACACTTTCTTTGGATACAGATTTGCCTTTTATGCATGCAATGTTTCTGACAAATTACCATCTGTGCTCTTACAGAATGCCTTATATACCCATTGTGATGTTCCACAGATCATTGCTTTTAATCAAGAAACTCATTCCATAGCCAAAAAGGTGAGGCAATGGACCCATGCTTATGTGATAACTGATACCACCATGTTCTTCACCATCCTAAAGTAGCTGGCTTGAAATCATGATAGAATGGCCTCTTTAAGACTCAGTTACAATAAGGTGGCAAAACCTTGAAGGGATAGGGCAAGGTTCTCCAGAAGGCTTATATACTTTAAATCAGCATCCAATATTTGGTACTGCTTCTCCAATAGTCGGAATTCATTAATCCAGAAAAGGTGTGAAAATTAGGAGTGACAATACTCACTATTATGCCCAGTGATCAACTAGTAAAAGTTTTTCTTTCTATTCCCAGGACTCTATATTCTGCTGCCTTAGGAATCTTAGTTCCAAAGGGAGGAAGGCTTTCCTGAGGAGACACAACAATGGTTCTATTGAACTAGAAGTTAAGACTGCCACTCAGTCACTTTGGCCTCTTCATGCCTCTGAATCAAGAGACAAAGAGAATTATAGCATTGTCTGGGACAAGTAATTTTGACCACAAAGGAAATTGAACTACTGTTTCACAATAGAAAAACAGAGTAAATCTGGAAGAGACCCCTTATGGCATCTTTTTAGTATCACCTTGCCCTCTGGTTAAGGTAAGTGGAAAACTGCAATTCAATCCAAAAAGGACTTCTAATGGCCCAGATCCTTCAGAAATTAAGGTTTGATTTATCCTATGAAGGAAAGAACAATGACTAGCTGAGGTGCTTGCTGAAGGCATATGGAATACAAATGTGTATTGAAAGAGGGCAGTTATAAATACCAGCTATGACCAGACAATCAGTTACAGAAACAAACACCATAATTATCATGAGTATTTTCTTTGTGTGTATATGTGCATATATTAAACAATTGCCTTTGTTTTCTTTCCTCTCTTACTCCTTTATCATGTAACATAAGATATATTGACTTGATATTAGCATTTAAGTATTACTACTTTGACATCATAGCATTTAAGTTACAGATTATCAGAAGAGTAAACATCTCTCGAGAGTAACATACCTCCTTTTTTGAAACAAGATTTAATGTGCCTTATATGCAAATCATGCTATTTTAAAGAAAAATAAAATAAAATAAATTATGTCCTAGGGTTCAAATGCTCTATATTTTCTAGATAATTATAAAGGAATATTTTAAGTTAAATATTTTAATTATAGGACATGACTGTTTACTTGTAGCAGTTCATCAAATGTCAAGTAGTGTCAAGTAGCTTTATTTATATTAGGGAAAATTATGACTTCGTTACTGGCTTTATTTGGAGAACAAGTATGGTTTAAGAAGATGCATATGGGGGCCAAGTTAACAAAAGGTGAACTAATGATGCTTAATTTTGTGTGTCACTTTGCTGATAGCCAGATAGTTGGTAAACCATTATTTCTGCGCATGTATGTGATATTAGCTTTTGGATTAGTAAACAGTGTGTAAAGATCTACCCTCACCAAGGTGGATCAGCAATTCTTTGAGGGCTTAAATAGGATGATAAGGCAGAGGAAGACAAACACTCTCTCTCTTCTTAAGTTTTCAGACATCAGAGCTCTTGGTTCTTCAACCTTTAGACACCAGGTCTTAGTAACAAAAGCCTCTCATTCTCAGACCTTCCGAATCAGGATAAATTATATTAGCGGCTTTCTTCATTCTTCAGCTTGCAGATGGTAGATGGTGGAACTTTTCAGTCTCCATAATATTGTGTAAACCAACTTCTTTCTTTTTCTTTTTCTTTCTTTCTTTCTCTTTCTTTCTTTCTTTCTCTCTCTCTCTCTTTCTTTCTATGTCTTTCCTTTCTTCCTTCCTTCCTTCCTTCCTTCCTTCCTTCCTTCCTTCCTTCCTTCCTTCCTTCCTTCCTTCCTCCTCTCTCTCTCCCTCTCCCTCCCTCTCTCTCTCCCCCCCATCTTTCTCCTTCTTTCTTTTATTTATCAGGGTTCTCCAGAGAAACAGACTCAAAGATGAATATAGCAGGAACCTAAAACTTTCACTAAAACTTAAACAATGCCTTGACGTATCATTATTAAACATCTATTTCTTTTTTTTATTACAGAGTTTAGAATAACTCAAGATAGTGGCTCTAATAACTATATATTCATCCCCTTAGACAACCCTATATTTGATAGTTTTTCTTTATTTCAAATTTATTTACTTATATTTAAAACATAAATGAACATGAGAGATAGCATAAAATTTCTACTTATAAAGAAATACAAATAATCGTTCACTTTTGGTTTTTGAAAATTATTTCTATTACTTGACACTTGATAAACTGCTACTTATTTGTAAATAGTCATGTTCTATACTTAAAGTATTTTACTTCAAATACTCATTTATAATTACCTAGAAGATATAGAGCATTTACATCCTAGCTCATAATTTGTTTAACATTTTTTCTTTAAAATAGTATGTTTTGCATATAAAAGGAATTATGTATTCTTTTTTCCTGTATATGTAATGCTAACAGAGGACAGGAATTCCTCTACTCCAAAAAGAAAAATATTCCTCATTGGATATGGTTGTGTTTTTAGCCAAATTTTCACAATAAAAATATTATAAAAACATGTTTAAACTTTTATATTATATGCTGTAGTGACTCAAAAGAAGACTTAGAAATGTAAGGACATTCTTTATAAGTGTATACAATAAAATAAATATGTCAATAGTTTGTAATTTATATATGTAGTGCAATTTTAATAAAGATGTCACATTTCAAAATTAATAGACTAGTTAATACTAAACATCATATGAAAAACAAATATGCATGTATAATTAGGCAAACACTTGGAGGAGTGGCATGAAGATGGCTAGCCTACAACATGTAGAAACATTACAACAAATCCTATATAATTACAATGTGTCATATTGGTGCATAAGTAGTCCAGTAGAATGAAATAGAAGGCTTGGAATTTGACTTCATTGCACATAAAAACTTAATACATTAGGAAAGTCACATCATGTGCAACTGCTACATAATGGTCTTTTAAATAAAGAGCTGGATAGACATTTGTTTAAAAAAAACTGATTCTTACTTTACTCAATTGATAATAATATAATAAGCTTCAAACATTCAGTGTAAAAATAAAATCATATATATCCTAAGGGAAATAAACATGTAAACTCTTCTTTGTGCTTCATGTGTAAAAATGTTTTATAACTAAATCAAAATCATTAGAAAACAAATAAAATTACTAATTTTATTATATAACATTTTTAAAATGCTATAAAATGGTAAACTGACAGAGAAAGCATTTGCAATATATATCACAAAGAGCTAGTAGCCTTAATATAAAAAGCTCTTAAAAATTGAGAAAGGAAACACAATAGAAAAAAGTTGGACTAAATGTGTATCCATAAGAATTGATTAAATAAGCTATGTTTTACCCACAGGATAGATAGACAAAAAATAAACAAGGGCCCTATGAAATAATATGGAACAGTTCCCAAGATATATTGCCAAGATATATTGTGTAATACACTGTCAATTACAATAAAAGCAAAAAGTATCAAAAAGTATAATGACTACACTGTTATCTGTGTAAGATTGCAGAAGATATCATAGAATGTGCCCATATGTTTCTATTTGTGTAGAAAAAATATATAAGAAGGGTAAACCAGAAGGTAACAAGATTCCAGTTACAGGCAGTGGGTGGGAAAAAGGAGAAGTGAATGTGAGAATGTGACAAAATACCAAGACTGAGTAGTGAGTGACACATCGCTGAATATAATATTTTATGTAATTTTGTCCCTTAGAACAAAGACAGTGTTTCACATAGTAAAAAAAAAAATAAGTTAAACTGGAATACAGTAAGTTACAAACCTAACATATCACATATGACTAACATAACCCCTTTGGGAAGGGAGAGTAAAAGAACAAAATTGAATAAGTTTGGAACACAACGTTTTTCTATATTTTGTAGGAATAAAGTGAAAAAGAACTGCAGACAAAATGTAATACTCTACATTTTCTTTTCTTTTTTACAGGATTATGGGTTATCAAAGCTACTCAAAATACTTTGTGTGGTCTCAGATTGAGTAAAATAATAAATGTGTTGTAGATAAAAGACAGATTTCTCACAGTGAGGATGGCTTTTTCCTAAACACTGATTATAACATGCTCATTAAACTCTCAGTGTCTCAGTTTTCTCTTCAATAATAAACACTGAATTACTACTTGATTTATTAAATATGAAATTATGTCAAACGAATATAACTTCATTTAAGTTGTGATTACTACATGGCTAGCACTGTATTAACTATATCATTTCAATAAAACTAATAACACACATCTAGTTACTATATCCACTATTTTCAAAATAACCTAAAACTAGAAGTCGAGCAGTTTTTTCAGATTATCTATTATGCAGTTTTGATTGTTGAACTCAGGTGTGTGTGATTTCAAGACCTGCATTCTTATATCTGCAAAATGCTTCTTTGAAATATAGATAACTGGTAGAAACATTAAATTACTAGAATGTCCAAATTATCAAAAAATTTGGGTCAAATTGTTTTTTAAAAGTTCTAAAATTATGTTATGAATTCTATACATTTTGTAGGCTTCATTCTGAGAGCATATGCTAGCATTGGCCTAGAATAGCATATATGCATGAAAATGTTATTGACTACTATAGTTTTTTTCTGTTATTTACGTATTTTAATAAATTATTTATTAGTAAAATTTTTATAAATACATTTTATCATGCAAGATTTGAAGCTTACAGAGTAAAAAATGTAAATGGGTACATATGAGGAAGGACCCATCAAAAAAACAATTACTTTTTGGAGGAGGCTTCCTCCATTAGGTAAGTGTTCTAGGAACTCCTTGGCATCAGTGTACCAACAAGCATTGTTGTGAGAGGCCGCATTCATGTCAGTAAATTTCTTTTTTTGGAGATTCTTTCAACCAATTTGCCCATTTCATGATGGGTGATTTATGAGCATACCTGCTCACACTGTGCTAAGTGCTCAGTAGTTTTTGACTAAAAATGGCATGTCCCTCCATGCCTCACCTTCTGAAGTCACCCGATCTCACCCAGAGCAACTTTTTCTTTTCTTCTTTTCCTTTCTTTTTCTTTTTCCCAGTTGAAAAAAGTTCTCAGTGACAAATGTTTGCCAGTGTGGAAGAGGTAAAAGAAGAAACACAGCAGCCGGGCTCGGTCACTCAGCCTGTAATCCCGCGCTTTGGGAGGCTGAAGTGAGTGGATTGCCTGAGCCCGAGGGTTCGAGACCTGCCTGGGCAACTTGGCGAGACCTCATCTCTACAATAAAATAAAATCAAAAAATCAGCCAGGCGTGGTAGTGCATGCCTGTAATTCCAGCTACTGGGAAGGCTGAGGCAGAAGGATCGCCGGAGCCCAGCAGGTCGAGGCTGCGGTGGCCGGGAGTGGCCACTGCACTCCAGTCTGGGCGACAGAGTGAGACTCCAACTCAAAAAAAAAAAAAAAAAGAAGAAGAAAAACAGTAGAAGCACTAAAAGGCATCAAAACTGCTGAGTTCAAAACCTGTTTTGAGCAGTGGAAAAAGCATCTTGATAAGTGTATTGAATGAAGGTGACTGAAGCTTAAACATGTAATAATACACAATTTTTTTTTATAAACAAATTCTGTTTTTCTTGAATCCCTCTTCATATGATACCTGTCTGTAATCTACTTAAGTAGAAAGTTAAGAATAATGAAATTGTTTATGGAATAAGCATTCTTTAGTAGTAATATATGTTACTGCATTCCAAAGATAAAGTGACTTTATATTAAAAACTATAATACAGTTTAATTGATTAACATTAATCATTAATATAACTATATCAAACTACTAAAATGATAGCTACAAAAAAAGAGGAAAAAAATACAAAACTGAGGACAAGGCCCAGGATTTTTTTTTTTTTTTTTTTAGTTGGAGTCTCACTTTGTCACCCAGGCTAAAGTGTAGTGGCACACTTACAGGCACTCCAGAGTCTCCTTGCTGGTCTCCGCGATTCTTCCACCTCAGCCTTCCAAGTAGCCAGAACTTACATGCGCATGCTACTATGCTCTACTAATTTTTTATTTATTTTAGAGATGAGATCTTGTCAAGTAGCCCGGGCTGGTCTTAAACCCACAGGTTCAGGCAATCTACTCACCTCGGCCTGCCAAAATGTTGGGATTATAGGCTGAGCCACCAAACTCTGCCCAACATTTTATCAACAGAGTAGACAAGCTCCAGAGAGTACTAAACTCTCAATTGGGGCAGATCTGTTCTACCAAATTTAGGACATAGTTACATAAGTATAAAACACTGATACATAATATAAGACAAATATCTGGGTTGATAATCACCAAAATATGAATCAACAGATTTGATTTACATTGAGCCTAAGAAAGTGACCCTACCTTCCTTTTTAAGAGTGTCTTCCCCTTGTTTAGAGCTAATGCAGAAGTTTCTTTTATCCTAAAAGACACCATTTAACCTTTCCCTGAGATTGCTCTCTTATGTCTTCTTCCTGAAAATGTGTCTATGATTAAGCAACAATATAACCTAGTCAATCACATGCTGGGCCTGACAAGAGGAAAAGACTCAATCTCCAAGGGAGCAGTAAGGTCTAGCTGGCATGTACCAGCAAAAGAGAATACATTTGAATTTGATGGAGTGAACCAGGTACCATAGTAGATATTTTATCAAATTGGGAACACATTTGTATGACACATTAGTTAAACTCCTGTAAAGGGCCCCATGAGATTATGCAAATGTATTATGAAGATAGATTGTAGAGATACTGAAAAAGTGATATCAAATACTAAATATAATGGGTGCATCAAAATTGTTACAACACACAATGGAAGGAGTATTTAAAATGCCCAGATAAATGAACATGCTAGAAAAGATATGATAATTAGCTGGAACATACAATTAGTGATTATGTTCCATGAGAAGAAACAGGGGATTCATAATTTACTAAGACAATAAAAGGAATACATCAGTAAGAATGCATGGTAGATCTCTTCTATAGACAAGGAATGATAATATACTAAGTTGTCAAGAAAATGAGCTCAATGATAGCTGTGAGGATATTGAATTTAACCTTATAATTAAAAGCTCATATATTAGTCTGCCACAGTTTCATGGATGCTAGCAGAGGTCAAGATTCTCCTGGATTAGGGACAAATTCATACTTACAACTGTATACTTAAAGCTGTAGTCAGAGTAATATTAAAGTTATTGGCAATCAGAAGCAAAGTGGTTCTTTGTGTGGAGGGAAATATGACCTCACTTCTCAGAACTACTAGCCACATAAACAATCCTGAGAAAAGGCCACGATGAATGAACAATTACAGTCTTGAAATCTTGACACATTTAACAATGTGTGTGTGGAAGTACAAGGGACCCATGATGGATTCTGTCCAAATAATCATTGTGGATGGCAGGGCTCCAGAATAATAGAATCCAGATAGATGCAAAGATCTTAATAAGTGACAAATGGCAAGGACAGACCATCAAGTGGGAGTCTGATCCTCAGAGATTTATAAACACAATTTAGAGGTTGCTTAAAATAGATAGCTTCATTTTTCCTAGGTACTTTCTTTTTCTACTAAAATATTCTAGACAAAGACAACAAACAAGCATAGAAAATCTCTAAAAGTTAGAAAGGAGTTGGCAGACTATAAAGAGACCTTGCATTTCGAGGAATAATTCTTCAGTGGGTCCTTGGATTTCTTACTGACTCTCATATATCTCTGTCAGGGAATTGCAGAAGTCCCCAAACCAGATACTCAAATAGGAAATGGAACATAAACACGCCAAGAAAAGTCTGTCTGTGTAGCCAAAGGACTGGAAAATCAGTGGACAAACCAAACAGAAAGTCTTTTTGATAATACCTGCTATACTTCAGCCAAGCAACCATCCAAAAACTAACACTTTTTGCCACCATGGTTTCAACAGAACAAGTAGGCATGTTGAACATCCACCCCATTCCCTCCCTTGCCCTGTGAATACATTAGATGTTAGAATTATCTGACTAGGATTTTAAAGCAATCACCGCAAAATTGTGTTAGCAAAAATTATAAATTATCTTAAATTAAATGGAAAAAGAAAAACAAAGAAAAAAATTGATAAAAGTATAAAAGTTTCAGAACAGAACTATATGAAAATTATACAACTAAAAAAGCACAATGATAACAACCAAAAACTACTGATGAGGTCATTAGTAGAGTGAAGATGACAGAGAATAGACTCTGTGAACTCAGTGAACTTGAAGTCAGATCAGTTGAATTTATCCAACATGAAAAATACAGAAAAAATAGAGTGAAGAAAATGTACGGAGTCAGAGAGAAGGACTGTGATTCTAAAAAAAAATATATATATATATTTTTTGAGTTAGTGTCTCATTCTGTCATCCAGACTGGAGTGCAGTGGCACGCTCCCGGCCACTGCAGTCTCAACCTGCTGGGCTCTGGAGATCCTTCCACCTCAGCTTTCCAAGTAACTGGAGCTACAGGCATGCACTACCACACCCAGCTAATTGTTTTTGATTTTATTGTAGAGATGAGGTCTCACCAAGTTGCCCAGGTGGGTCTCGAACCCATGGGCTCAGGCAATCCACTCACCTCAGCCTCCCAAAGTGCTGGGATTACAGACTGAGCCACCAAGCTCGGCATGAAGAAGACATTTTTAAAATGATAGCTGCTGAAAACTCCTCAAATTTCATGAAGGACATAAATCTACAGATTTAAGAGTTTGAATTCCAAACAAAATAAACCTAAAAGCAATAGATGCTAAGAAACATGCTAACTAATTCTGAAAACTAATGACAATGAATAATGTTGAAAACAGTTGGAGAGAAATGACAAATTATGTATAGGGAAAAATTCCAAAACAATGAATTATCACCTGAAACCATGTAAGTCAAGAGAAAATAGTATAGAATGCTTCAAATGCTAAAGAAATAGAATAATTGAACATGAATTTAATGTTAGCAAAACTATACTTCAGGAGTGAAGACAACATAAAACATTGTCAGATAAAGGAAAACTGAGAAAATCTGTTACTAGCCTTAACAAATAGCTAAAAGAAGTTGTGTAAGCATAGAATAATGACAAAAAAAGAAGGCTTGGTTGCCTGAGCCCAAGGGTTTGAGACCCACCAGGGCAACTTGGCGAGACCTTGTCTCTACAATAAATCAAAAATTAGCAGAGGGTAGTAGCTCATGCCGGTAGTTCTGGCTACTTGGAAGGCTGAGGCGGAAGGATTGCTGGAGCCCAGCAGGTTGAGGCTGAGGTGGCCAGGAGCATGCCAGTGCACTCCAATCTGGGTGACAGAGTGAGACTCCAACTCAAAAAAAAAGAAGGCTTAAAATTTAAGAATAAAATGGAATCAGTAAAAATAAAGGGAAATATACTGTTCTTATAAGTTTATTAAATTATATTAGATGGTTAAAATAAAAATTATAACAACATTGTACATATGTTCAATGTACACCAAGGAAAATTTTAAAATTATTATATTACAAATTGGAGAGGGCAAAGGGACCCTTTATTTACATTTACTCAAGTTGGGAAAAATAGTAATATCAGTAGACTATGTTAAGTTCCCTAAGTATATTATAATATGCAGAGCAACTACTAAGAAAACTATAAAAAGCAACAATTTTAAAAACATCATAATAAGTCAAGAATAAATTTTAAATAATGTTCATGCAACCCATATTAAGGTAATAAAACAGAAATGAGATAATGAAAAACAGAGACAATAAACAGAAGATTAACAAAGATGGTTGAAAGAACATAGTTGCTATATATATACATATATATATATGTATATATATATCTGCACAACAAATGTATTTCTTGATTTGTATCATCAAAATAAAGAAAGAACAGATATCGGGAGGCTAAGTGAATAAAATGTCTCAATCCCTTATCAAAATTGTTTTACAATTCTGGGACTACCGACTAGAGAAAGATCTAGATCCCCAGGAGGCAGGATCTTGTATATTATACAAAATGAAAATGTACTAATTCTTCCTGTTGCTCTCTAAGGAGACCTGTAGTCATTTTTCAAGGCCCTTTGCAGTAGAAAAATAGATTTACGTACACAAGAACAATTGAACACAAGTTTCAAATCTGCATTGATTCCCAGTATCTCCAAGCACTACCAAGACCTTGTGCTAAATTGGAGTACAAAAATTTCAGTAATGAATGCATATCTAATCAAAGGTTAACTCACAGAGGAGTCCCCACATCTGAAATCAATCCTGTTGTGAATTTTACTGGTTACATTCTAATACGCATGCCTAGTTGTTGACATAAACTTATCCCCTATGGGCCTGTATGATAAGAACTCTCCTAGGGCACAAGGCCAAGTAGACACCTCTAAATGAGTAGATCCACTTGTAATTATTTTTCCACATGTACTATTAATACTAGAGAAGAAAAAAAATGCAAATGATAACTTGTAGCGTTTACAGAAATTCATAATGGGAGAATTACAATACAGCACCCTGGCGTTTTGAAGCAAGGTTGTGGTGCCTGCCATAGAGAACACCTATTTGAGAAAACAACAATAGCAAAACAAAACATAACAAAAACCTGCTGGTACGTAATGTGATCCTGATAGAAAAAAATCTGTTCATGCGGTACCTAGAAATAATTTCATCATAATTGTCTATCATAAGTTGGATTTTTCAACTCATATGATCGTATGAGTTTAACAAAAATCTCGGGGAAGATGGCGGTGGTATATACAGAACATAGGAGAAGTGGAAGTAGAAGACATAAGCTAGCTGCATGAGAAGTAAGCCCAGAAGTTCAAGTCATTATCCCATTGCTGTACCAGTGCCTTACTCTAGCATCTTATGTATGGTTGTTTGGGGGAACTCTATAAGCTGCTGATGAATGAGAACGAAATATCTAAAGATGGTTTAGAGTGACCTTGAGAGAGACTGATGACTCAAAATTTTAGTTCTAATGCATAGTATTTTGCTCGTGAAATTAGCCACCTAAGATTTATGGAAAGAGAAGTGGTCTATCATTAGAAAATAAGGTAACTGCCTGTAATTCTGGCTACTTGGAAGGGTGAGACGGAAGGATCGCCGGAGCCCAGCAGGTCGAGGCTGCGGTGGCCGGGAGCGGCCACTGCACTCCAGTCTGGGCGACAGAGTGAGACTCCAACTCAAAAAAAAAAAAGAAAAGAAGGTGACAAATAGGCAATGACATATGTCTTGGCTGAGTTGGGGATCTGGAAGGAAAAATATTGGAGGATTTAGTACAAGAAGTCCTATGCTAGAGACATATAGATTGGTCCAAAAGAATGAACACAAACAGTGGAGATTACTATCAAGTAATAAGCATTGCATTCTTCGCATAGCATACAACAATGAAGAAGACCTAAACAAAAAAAATATGCAAAATCACTCACCTAGTTGACATCAGTCACCCTCTCATCAGTCAGTTCATATAAGCAAAGTGGCCATGATGGCACCACCACAAGGCTGATTTAGCTATAATCATTGCTGAATGTCCAACTAACCAGCAATTGGGGCCAATACTGAGTCCCTAATATGGTACCAAACTTCGAAGAAGTCATAACCGATTACATTATACTCCAACAAATTGAGCCAGTAACTCATTCTGACAGAGCTAGGTATATGTTTGACATGGGTTCTCCCTTTCTGCACTCAAAAACTATCTAAAGTCTTGGTAAATGTTTGATCCACTAACATGGGATCACACTTAACATCATGCTTGTCCAGGTGGTTTCCTGTTTTAGAGCAAAGATGTGTGCAACTGACCTCATGACCTTGGAATCCAAAACACTACATAGCAGTTTTTGGCCCTGATAAACTACACGGAGGATGCAACAGCTTAGAGGGAATACATTAGACGCATCAAGCACCATCCCTCACAGCAGACTATACAGGATTATACATATACATTTGCAGATGCATATACATATACACCCTTATGTAGTGTTATTTTTTCCAGTAAGAACAATGAAGTCCAAGAAACAAAGAGTTAGAAACAAGAGAAGCTCTACTTATCAACATGCCAAGGATGCTTCTACTCACTATAAGTCTAGCTTTGGAAAATGTAAAGATCTTGGTTCCAAGAAGGGATCACTGCTTCCTGGAGATACAAAAAACAGCTAGTGAATCATACTCTGTGCCACCTGGGCACTACCCATTCCTTGGCAAGGAGTCATCATCTAGGCTGGGGAATTGATGCTAATCATCAGGAGGAAATAAGGCTGCAGTTACACTGAAGGAGTGAGGATATTTGGCACCCAAATGATTCTCAGTGGCACCTCTGGGTTTTCCCTTGCTTGGATTTCACAGAAGATGCAAAGCATATTAACTGCATCTAAGATTGTGCTATGGGCTCAAATATTTCAGAGATGAAGCTTTTGATTATATTTCCAGGTAAACCACTTGCACCAGTTGTTGTCCTTACTGAGGACAGAGGGATGATGATGAGTGTCAACTGTGGCCTTGATAACAGATGCAATCTTTGAATTAGCAGTTCAACCCAATATCATTCATCTCTTACTTTTTTTTTTCGGAAAGAGAAATCGATTAATTCTGGGAAAGTTGACCCAAGTGTGAACTGTGCTAAACACTAATGCACTGCCCTCCAATAAAGGATCTGTTGTCCCAACTGCTAGGCATGATGTGGATAGATAGTCTTTAGCCACCAGTCCTTCCACAATTTTCTCAGCTGCCCAGTACTTTTATCTTCTAAAGCTATGTTTCTTCCTCAGAAATCAACATCCAATAATTGATTGAAGTCAGAGTATAAATATACTATTCCAAGAACCAATCAGGATAGCACTTGCAGAGTCAATATAGCTACAGATTTCTCCATGAAGTTTGATATGACTATTTCTAGGTCTACATCTCAGCTCAACTTCTCTACCCACTGCTGCTTCCTTTCTCTGAATCGTAAATTCATTTACTGAATCGTGAATGGCAGAGTTATCTGAAAGAAACCAAAACCTGAAAGATGCATCCTAGGTTGTTTCCTCTTCTCAGTTCTCCAATCACACTCTAGAGTGTAATTACTAGAACTTAGCTAAAAAACAGCTGACAAGATAGCCTGAGAAATGATGCTATCCAGAATAGAGCAGAGGAAGAAAACAGTTATCTATCTGAAAGCAAAAGGGCAAAACCCATGAGTGATATACCAAATCCTCAAATTATAAAATATAAAATTTTGCCCTTATAGAAATAGAATGAACATAAAAAAAGATATCAAATATAACATCTATTTCAAAATCTGTTTTAAAGAACTACTAAGTATTCCAGTGTTCATTTTAATGTTTTTTTATTTCACTGTATTTTTGGTGGGATATTTTACCTTGTGAAATATAATATTTTCTACAATTTTAAATTTAATCTATTCGTATGCATATTTATTTGTATGTCTATCTAAATACCTATAACCTACTTTAATGTTTAACAAAATAAGCATTGAATAATGGCTGCTAACATTGGCAGGTAAGTCTTATATGAGCAAGCAGAGTGGCTACTGGTGTCTGATTAATGCTAGGAGTTATATCATGACAAAAGCTAAAGATTCTCAGCTTCAGATATAAAGAGAAAACACAGCAAAATCATCTTGACAAAATATACTCGAGACTTAAGAAAATGCTATACTTAAACCCACATTAAATTAAAAGCGTATTTTGTAAGCTTCCTAACATGAAAAGGGTAGATAATATAGTCGGTACTATCAGCTAAAATCTCTATTGTTGCATAGCATATAGTCAGGGACACTTTTCTGTTGTTTATTTCAGAAATATATAATTTATAATTAAATGTACTTCAATATAATTACTGAATTATTAAATAAAGTAAAATAAGAAAAAAACTAATCGATGTAAGTATTTTAAACTTGTTTATGACTTCTCAGTAGCTTAATGATTGCTTGTATGGAAGAAATTAATTTTAGGTGGGATGTTATGTACTACTAACTTAATAAATTAATATTGTAGAATACAATTGAAATCTTTATATACAGAGGGTGCCAGAAATGTAGGCACATTTTAAGAAAGAAAAAAGCTATTAAAATTATAATAATACGTATGAATAACAAAAGATAAGTACAAGTCACATTTGACTTCTGTAATTAAATACCACTACCATAATTCAATTAAACTTTGAAAAGTAATACATGGATGACATCTCTTAAATCTTAAAATGTGTATATATTCTTTTGGCATCCCCAGTGTATCAATAACTTTAAATAATCAAAATATTGTCATCCATGCTTTGAGTAACACTAAGCAATCAAAATGTAACAAAACATTTAAAACAATTCATTTTTAATGATAAAAGTATATACTTTTTGCATAACTATATTTTAATCAAAACATTTTTGTAAGTAATAGAAAACTGCCTTAAAATTTCTCTTGTTTGCATTCTTTATCAATTATTCAATATTTTCTTTAACAGAATAGCAATATGTAGTAAGTACATTACAATGTGTTCATATTTTGTTTTATTTAAAACACGGTAGCATTCTTAAAATTTTAGCACAAAGCAATTTTTTTTGAGAAATATAACAAAATTTTCAAAATGACTTAAAATTTTAAGGTAAGTTGGTTAGATATCCAGATTAAAGAATCTATATATTGACGTTATGTGACTAATGGTTACATTTTACTCTCAAAGTAAAATGGTTTTACTCTCACAAGTCTGCAGGTGAAATTTAGTCATTTAGTAAAACTCTGATTTACAGCACATGTGACTTCTTCTTTGAAGCCAGAAAGTCAAAATTGCATTAGAAGAAACTACAAATAAAATATGAAGGTGACACTTCTGACATAACTTGAATTAATGCATTCGGTTATTTTTTCTGCCAAAAAAAGTTGTTATAAATTATCTACTTAATTTTTCTGTACTCTTAAACTTGCTGTGATTTTTTTCACTCAATGTATCTATTAACTACTGTCATTAACATTTGAAATTCTCGTAACTTATTTTTCATATTAAAAAACATATTTTATGTATATAATAAACAAAATACTAAGATAACATGAAATATTAATAGAATTTAATACAGGTAAATAGATAAGTGCATCTGGAAAATGATGCTTTACAAAAGTTTAAATAGGCTAATTTATAAACTATTTCTCAAATTATTGCATAGTAATTTTGAATATATGAATATAATGTACAATTTAATTTTTTCCCAAATATTTGAATATGGGATGCTTCTTTTCAGAGAACATCTCTGTTACAAGAGTTAACACTTTTGCCTTATGTAAACCTAATTGGTGCATTTGTATAATTTTGATACAATAAAACATTAAATTTTGACCATATTTTTCATGTAATTTTAGCAATCTGTGAAAAATGTATCAATTCATTTAAAGTTATCAAAATTTAACATAACACATTTGTTTTAGACCCTAGTAATTATATTTTAGGCAAAAAATATCATTTATATTATTTATTTTCCCAAAAAAGCTCAAAATGTGCCAGTGCTAGAAAGCAATTTTCTTATTGAAATGGTGTCTAACAATAAATGTTTTAAATGTTTTATGTTTAAAAAAAATGCTTTCAATATACCCATCTCCAATATTTAATCACTAGACAACAAATGCACATTAGAAACCATCAAGTACATACAGTTATCAAATGCAATTCTGTTTTTAACAATCAGAAAACAATCTGCAAGAGAATAATTTTAATAAAATATAAAATTAATAATGCTTGTTTATTTGATATATGTGTTTTACACATATATCAAGTTTTCAAAGTAAATCATAATCTTCAGCTCAACGAGGACTATCAGTGGAAAGCAGAATGAGAATTCTACTACTTTTGAATTTTTTCCAAACTTTATTCATGTTTCTAATTCTTTTTTTTTTTTTGAATCTTTAGCATTGAGTTTTTGTATTTTATTTTGTACATATATTTTATTTTAAAGATGTGGGATACAATTTTGAACTAGGTATAAAAGTGAACATTGTACAGGTAAAGTTTGGGCCTCCGTTTGGTCCCCACTTTGCCTGGTTTGAGATCAGGTACCCCTATTGCTATGATCCCAACCCCATCCTGATAGTATCCTACTACTGACAATCCTTTTCTTATTATGGTAAATGTTTAGGGTCTACTTATGAGTGAGAACATGTGGTACTCAGTTTTTTGATTCTGTGATAGGTTATTGAGTATTTGACTCTAAATCCACACAAGTTGCTGCAAAGTCCATAGGTTTGTCTCTCTTTATGACTGTGTAATATTCCATTGTGTATATGTACCACGTTTTTTTATCCAGTACAGTTTCAATGGGCAGCACATTTGCTTGTATTTGCTATTGTGAATAGTGTTGCAATAAACATGTGTGTGTAGTACCTTTATTGTAGAATTCTTTGTGTTCCTCTGGGTAAATTCTCAGTAGTGGGATTGCTGGGTCATATGGAAGACCCATTTTTAATTTTTCTAGAAATGGCCACACTGTTTTCCATAGAGGTTGAACTAGTTTGCATTCCCACCTGCAGTGTAGAAGCATTCCTTTTTCTCTGCATTCTTTCCAGCATCTGTTGGTGTTTGTTTTATTAATGATGGTCATTCTCACTGGGATTAGGCAGTATCTCAATGTGGTTTTGATCTACACTTCTCTGATGACGAGTGAGGCTGAACACTTTTGCATGTGTCTGTGGACAGCCTATATATTTTCTTTTGAGAAGTATCTATTCATGACTTTTGATCATTTTTTAATGGGACTGTTTTTTTTTTTTCTTTCAGCACATTTAAATTCCTTGTATATCATGGATGTTAGACCTTTGTCAGATATATAGTTGGAAAATATTTTTCTCATCCTGTGGGCTTTCCCCCTGCTCTCTTGATGGTTTCTTTTGCTTTGCAGAAACTTTCCAGTTTAATGAGGTCCCACTTGTCTATCTTATCTCTTATGGCATTGATACCTGAGGTTTCAATCAGGAATTACTTGCCTACTCCGATTTCTGTAAGGGTGTCTCCTGCATTATCTAAGATTCTTATAGTTTGTTTTGCTTTCAGGTCTTTGATCCATTTAGAATTGACTTTTGTGTATGGTGATAGTAGGGGTCCTGTTTCAATCTCTGCATGTGATCAGCCAGTTTTCTTAGTACCATTTACTGAATAGATTCTCCTCTCCCCAATGTTTGCTGGTAGAGGCTTTGTCGAAAATGAGTTGATTGAGAAATTGAGGTTTTACTTCCAGAATCTCTGTCCTGTTCCACTGGTCTATATGCCTGTTCTTGTACCAATACCAAGCTCTTTTGATTATTGTGGCCTTATAGTAAAGTGTGATTCCTCCTACTTTGTTTCTTTTGCTAAGTATTGTTTTGACTGCTCATGGTGATTTATGTTTCCATATAAATTCCTGTATTGTGAGTTCCAGGCCTGAGAAACATGATGTTGGTAATTTAATAGGTATTGCGTTGAATCTGCAGATGGTCTTTGGTTGGATGGACACCTTAACAATGTTGATTCTTCCCATTGATGTATATGGAGTATCTTGCCATTGTTTTGTGTTTCTTGGATTTCTTTGAGGAGTGTTTTGTACTTTTCATTGTAAAGTTCTTTTGCATCTCTGGTTAGGATGATGTTGAGATATTTTATTTTATTTTTTTTGGCTATTGTAAATCAGATTGTGATTTTATTTGGTTCTCCACCTGCTTATTGTTGGTGTATAAGAATGCAAGTGTCTTTTGCACATTTTTTGTACCCTGAGATTTTTTCAAAGCCTTTATCAGTGCAAGGAGGTGTTGTCAGATTCTTTTGGATTTCCATGGTATAGGATCATATTGTCAGCAAAGAGGAATAACTTCTTTTCCTATTTGGATTCCCCAGATTTCCTTTTTTTGTCTAATATCTATTGCAAGGACTTCCAACACAATATTGAACAGGAGGGGTGAGAGTGGGCAGTCTTGTCTTGTTCCTGTTTTCAGGGGAAATGCTTCCAGTTTCTTTTCACTTAGCAATATACAGGCTGTGGGTTTATCATAGGTATCACTTTCAATTTGGGGGTATGTTCCTTTTATGCCTAGGTGTTTAAAGGTTTTTAGCAAGTAATGCTGGATTTTATCAAAAGTTTTTTCTGTACCTAATGATGGTCTCCATTTCCATTTCTTCTTCTGGGATGCCTATAAATCATAGATTTGACTCTTGAAATAATTGCACATCTCTTGGAGGTTTTTTTCTTTCTGAGTTTTCCTTCTATATTTTTTAAGATGGGATTTATTCTATGTTTTCATCTTCAAGTTCTGAGAGTCTTTCTTCTGCTTCATGAATTGTGGTTTCCATGCTTTTTACCATGTTATTTCTCTCCTGAATGAAGTGTTTTATGATCAAAATCTCTGTTACAAGTTACTTCAGTGTTGCACCTTATCTTTGTTAATTCTTATTCATTCTTTCCATCCATTCTCTAATTCCTGTATTCTGGGGTTGTCGGTGGTGACTTCTATTGTTTGGACTCCGATGTCTGATTTTTCAAGTGTTTTACCTTTGTTATGCTGGGAATTATCTGTGTATTTGCATCAATTTTTTTTTCATTTATGACAGATATCTATCTTTTCTCTTTGGTTTAGTTATTCAGTGGTGATGGGAGAGACTTTCATTTCTGATGTTTGCTCAGCTCTCTATTCTTCTTTGATCATTACTCTGAATTTGTTCTATTTAGAAACAGCTGTGGGTGAGAAGCCTTTCTGTTCCTTGTAGTCTTGAGAGTTGAGTAAGGTGGAGAATGAGTAGTTAGAATTCAGAAATTACTTGCAAATCACAAAGATTGTGATATGAGTTCTCTGAGACTCACTCCCCACCACTACTCTATATGACAATGCATGGGAACTCCCTGAGTCCAAGATATAGTAACAGCAATGAGGAGAACAGAGAAAAGTAGAATGAAATACAGTAGACAAATTTTTTTTTTAAAACACAGTAAAACAAAAGCAGAAGCCAAAGCAAAAAACAATCAAACACACACACACACACACACAAACCAAAACTGAAAAAAGGCAAAAGAAAAAACAGAAACACACACACAGTCAGATGCCCAACACAAAATGTAAAAAAAAAGAGGAATTCAGTCGAACTATTGCACATACATTCATACACACATTAATCTAAAAAAAGAACAAAAATGCACAGCAAACAAAAAAACTGAATGATGAACACTCAATCATTCACATACACACATGAATGGAAAACAAAAAACGAAAGAAGAAAGGAAGAAAAAGAAAGGTGTAGATGAATTCAGGTCAAACCCTCACATACACATTTGTTCACAAAAAATAAAGAAAAAAATTTAAAAAACAAAGAAACACAAAAACAATTTACCCCCTCATGGCAGGTTCTGTAATTTTTCTTCTCAGCTGCTCACAGGTAAGCCCCTCTGCTATCTCCTGTGGAGCTGCTGCCTCATTCACAATCTCCCCTGTCCTGTCTGGGAAAGAGGAGGTGGTAGGTGCAAGTGGGGTTTCAGTCCTCCCCTTCCACTCTTGTAGGGTCAGTGGGATCTCCTCTAGTGGGGAGGTGCAGGATTGTCTCTTCCTCAGGCACTGGCAAAATGGTGCCTCAGCCAGGCTTATCCTGGAGTAGAGTCCTCCTATCATGGCTGATGCCCAGGCTCTGCCTGGGTTCATCCCTCTTAGTCATGCCTGAACCATGTGGGTCTGATGTTCAGAGGATTACAGGGGAGGAGGGTGTTGAGTCAGCCCTAGACTCACTGCTGATCTCTTTGGAAGCTTTCCTCATCTTTTTCTGGTCATACTCTTTGTCCCATGATTGAATCAGGATAGGGGGTGGGGTGCAATTATTTGTTCAGCACTTATCCTGTCTCTTTGGAGTTTATGCTTTTGGGATATTCCCTCCAGGTAACAATCAGTTCCTAAGTAGTTAACCCACTGTCATAGAGATCAGGTCTGTCCATCCATGGTGAGCAAGCCAGAGTACCTCCCGACCAGTTTTCAAGATGGTGGCAGGGTGCCTGTTTCTTCTTCTCCAGTGGGACTCTACCTCAGGGCTCCCTTGCTGTGCTCTTTCTGCAATCCTTGCTGCTAGTGTCTGACCAAGTGCTGTGGTGGTAAAGCAGAGCCTGGAGTCAGCAGTCACTCCCGGCAGCTTCTTCCCAGGAAGGGCTTTGCTGATTTAAGGAATAAAAAACAAAATAACACTCAACTTCTGCACCCCAGACAGTGCTAGGGTCCAAGTAGAGAAGACACAGCACCAGCTGCTTCACCAGGAAAGTCCTGGTCACTTGCTCCTGCGGCCTCATTCATTCAACCATTCACATGCCCACTTACTCACAAACACATATGCAAAACTTTTCATACACTCTCTCACTCACACTGGGACTTGCATTGTACAACTGGTTCTACCGCCATCTTCCCAGAAGTCCCCAACATTCCATTTATCCAATTCTTGTTGTAAATTCCTCATTGAGTCTTTGAGCAAAATTTGTACTTTTTATAGATCTATGATTCTATTTTACATAAATGACATTTTCTTATATATTTTATTTTTTCTAAACATTCATTTGTTTAAAAGAGCAATCTATGAACCTCTTACTATATCTTATGTACTGTTCTTGATTGTTGCATAATTTCTCCACAGTATATATCAACTGCATTTTGCTCCTCTAGTTATCTAATTTGAAGTACTAAGGGTACTTAAACCATTTAGTACCAAAAGTCACAGTAATAATATCTTTATGGCTATCTACTAATGAAATATGTTAGAATTACATTAGAAAGTCAAATCAAGAGCAGAAATCTTGAGTTATAAAACACATGCAATTCTGACTGACCAAATAAGTATTTAAGTTTATATTTCTTCCAATGATAAAGAGTGATTCCATATTTTCATATTCTTGTCAGTACTTAGTATTACATATATTTCTAATATCCACCACTCTGTTGTGTGTAAGTGGGTTTAATTACTACTTAACTCTTGTTCATTTTATTTACAATTTAATTGATTATCTTACAATGTCATTTGAGCATTTTTTGTATATTCCTTCTAAGAATTACCCATTTTATCTATGATATACTTATTCTTATTCTTTTTTTAACATATTTTTTATTTTAAAATTGTGGGGTACAGTTAAGGGTTAGGTATACAAATATGCATTGTGTAGGTACCCTTGTTGATGAAGTGTGTCCCCCATCCTCAGACAGATATTATTGTTATTCTTAGTCAATTTTTCCTAAGAACTCTTGTATTTTTATTGTCACAGTAAAAACTTGCTAAATATTTGAAATATTAAATCAAATTTCAGTCTAAGAGTATCTGGATGCAATCTTTAAACTATCCTAAAGCAGTTAAACTTATCTATGGTGTTCTTTCTCAAACAGAATATTTAATTTTGCTGTCGTTTAATTATTTTTTACTATTTATGTTTTTTTGAGTATTATATTTAAAAATTACTCTTCTATCTTATATAGAACACTCCTCAATTTGGGTCTATCTGATATTTTATTATAATTAAATTCAGATTATTCAAGTTGGTAAGTATATCATAGAAATATATGAACTTCTCAGGCAATCACATCAAGAAGCAAATGATATTTTGCTCCATTGCTATTTTGATTACTTGGATAAAATTGTGACCATTTGGGTTTCTTCATTGTAAGACAATCATTTTTTAATTTTTAATTAATAATTATATGATGGGAAGATAATTTAAGACTAAATACATATACTATTATCTCTTATTCACAATATGGAAAAAAACAAATCATCAAAATTAAATAAATGATTTAGCATAAGAAAGTTGAAAAAATTACACACTCAAAAATTAAGGAAAAATAAAGCATGTTTAGAGACGAGATGGAAAATTTAAACACTTCAATTAATCGATAATTAATATTCTCAAATATTGGTCATATGTAAAAAAGAGCAGAAACTTACAAAAAAATACCATAATAAGTTTTTAGAAACTTATATGATATAAATGCTTAAAAAATATTTTGAAGATAATTTTAGAAAGAGAAAGAAGATAAAAAAAAAAAAAGAGGTTTTAAAAGTAGTCCTCACCTTTACAGGTATTCACATAATCAAAACAGAAGTAATACAAAAAAGCTTGTGGTTCATGACCAAAAGGTTTGATAAGAAAGAACAGAATAGATATATATTTAGCATGTGTATATGTATATAAATTATATTTATTTTCACACATCTATTAACATAAGATAAATTGGAAACCATAATGATGCAAAAAGTTTTAAACAATATTTATGATTCTAGACCAAATAATTTGTATGATGGTTGGCTAGTAGATAATTTTTTCTTTCTAATTCTATATTTCTTCTATGAGGATTAGATGACTTTTCTATTGTAAGGGAATGCTTTTCTTGTTGCACCGTTTATATTACCATTTTCTGTTACACCAGTGCTTATGTATCTTTGTGTGCATTTATTTATCTTCTGTATCTTTTGTAATGATTTCTTATTTAACTCACTAGGTTATCAAAAACATGAGTGCACTGGGATCTCTCTTATGTCAAACAAAAAACAGAATTCATGCTATCGCCATCTTTTTTTGTATTTGTATTTACTTTCTCTGTCAGTGAAAAAATATTGTACAACATTCATTTATTTATTTTCCAGTCCTAGATATACACATAGTTTCAAAATTTCTAGACCACGTGTCTGAAAAATAAAACAAAAGCTTATAAATTAAAGTTTATATTATACATATTGTTTTCTTTTACTTAAGGGTATATACTTATATATATGATATTGTACTCAAATAATACTTTTGTTATTCCCACACTCAGTCCTTCATTACTGTACTGTAACTCACTTAAAATATGGTGTAGCTGCTTTGCTCTTCTCTGTATTTCATTTTAAGATTTGTCTCTTCTTTCTTGCTTGCTGAAATTGTTTTCTTTATTTTAGTACGTGAAACATTACTGTGTTAGTTCAAGCTGCCACAACACGCCATGGACTGAGTGGAGGTTTAAAAGCAACATTCATTTATTTATAAAACTTTGGAAACCAGAAGTCCAGATCAGGGTGCGAGCACCAAGAGGTTCTTAGGAGGGCTTGCTTCCCAGTGGCAGACTGCTGACTACTAGTTGTGTCTTTTCATGATGAAAAGAGAGCTAACTAGCACTCTGCCCTCTTTATATAAGCACTCTGCCCCCATTCATGAGGGATCCATACTCATGATCAAATTACTTTCAGAGACCACATCATGGGGATCATAGTACATTCTTATGGTAGAAATTATTATTTGCACATTGAATATAAACCCATAAGAAAAATACTATATCATAAAAGTGTTTTGAAAACTTCTTATGGGATCTGATATGATTCAGAGAAGTATGCAATTTAAAGTTGAAGTCTACTTCATATTTACTATCTTTAATTATATTTTACTAAATATTATTATGACACACAAATTGCTTGTGCTGTGCAGTGAATAGAAATATAAATTTTAGATATATAACAAAAAAACTTTGAAACCATGGAAATTGCGATTGGATGCTTGTGTCCTCTCAGAATTAAAATACTGAAATTCAGATTCCAATCTGATGATATTAGAAGGTGGGTTCTTTCAAAATAATTAGTCATCAAACAAGCTATTAAGTGATTATATGTAATCAAAAATATAACTGATTTTTTTTTTTTTTTTTTTTTTTTAGTTGGAGTCTCACTCTTTAGCCCAGGCTGGAGTGCAATGGCACACTCATGGCCACCACAGTCTGGACCTGCTGGGTTCAGGTGATCATTCTGCCTCAGCTTTCCAAGTACCTGAAGGCACAGGCTGAGGCGAGAGGATTACCTGAGCCTGCGGGTTCGAGAACAGTTTGGGTAACTTGGTGAGACCTCATCTTTACAATAAAATCACAAAAACTAGCCAGATGTGATGGTATGCATCTGTAGTTCCAGCTACTTGGAAGGTTGAGGCAGAGGATCGCCTAAGTCCAGCAGGTGGAGGCTGCAGTGGCTGTGAGCATGCCACTGCACTCCAGCCTGGAAGACAAGAGACTCCAACTCAAAAAAAAAAAAAAAAAAAGTAATTTGTTTTTATTTGTATTTTTCCTAGCACTTGCTTCTATCATTTTGTTTATATTTTGGTATGTAAAACATTAATATGACTCTAAAATATTTCTATAAAAATGTATATTTGGGACATAGCTACTTCCTGTTCCTTTTGTTTTATGTTATCATTGAAATATAATTCACACACCATAAAACATGCCCTTTTAGAAGTGTGCAATCTAGCAGTTTTTAGTATATTAACCATATTTTCTTTTCCCAATCGTTCTATTTGCTATGTATGCCCAGTATATGCAATAAATTATTCAACTTTTATTTTGTGCTCGATATTATGTTTTTATTTTACAGTTATTACCTGTTTGTATACATAGACCTCATTTATAAATGAGGAGATTGAGACAGAGATATTATATAACTTTTTCTATGTCATATCACTGAAGATTGGTCATCTGGTAACATAGTCCATGCACATAGTATATCCCAAACTACTCTTCTACTACTGTGATCCTGATCCAGATACTGCAACATCTTACCTAGATTTTTGCAAAAGTGCTAAGTTAATAGTATTTACGTGTTGTCCATTCTCACATACCATCTTTATTTTATAATGAAGTGAAAATGATCCGCTGAAAAAATGAAGTCCAGTCATGTTTCTTATGTTTGAATTTCTATAATATTTTTCTTTCTTAATGAGAACAAAATTCAAAATATTCAAATGGGTTAAAGTTTCTACATGACTTTCCCACCCTCATTTTTATGATTTTATCTTCTAACATTCTATCTTGATAATTGATGTATCAACCATACTAGTCTCCCTTATAGACATTTTTAAAGTTTATCATTATAATCATTATTATTATCTAACTTTCTGCTCTACATAACTTATCACATGTCATTTCCTGGCCACATTTCACCTTTATTTTGTCCAGGCATTTTGTATTTCCCTGACTGATTTATTTTCTCCTTAATTTATTACTGACTAGTGTTGTTAAAATGTATGTACATAATTCTCCTGTATTTACTAGAATCACTGAAAAGAATATAGTGGTTTTGACGATTGCTGTATTTCCAAGAAGCATAGTATATATTCTTCTAACAAAATAAAGGATTAGCTTTTAAGGCCCAAAGCTCATAATATGCTATAAAATGTGGAGTAGAATTAGTATACTAATTATCTATCCTAGAAATATAGAAATCAACTAAAGAAGGAATGTACTAGCATCTGCTATTGAATTGATTCTAATTATACTAATGAAACTTGATAACGTCATTTTCTATCACAAAGATAATTTTATAATAATTTATTTGCATGTGAACATATATGGGTGCAAATTAATGCAAATAAGTCTAATGAAGAGTCACCTGTATGTAAATTGTGTCCAATTAATTGCATCAGTATAAGAAGAATTTCTAAGCCCTTATTAAATTCAATTTTTTGCAGTAGAAAAAAAAAACAGAGGATGTTAATGCAGCATTTTGTTGTCGGGTGTCTAGCTATGAATTGCAGACATTCATTGTGTGAACAGCATTAGCTAAATATGGAATAATGAGGATATTTTGGAAAACAGAAACTGCTACATATTCAAAAGATATTTGTTCACATCTACTTGAAAGGTAAAGTTGAAAGAAATGATGTTTAATAGACTCTGACAAGTATTGAGAATAAAAGCATGTCATGAATTACATTACAACCATGGAAATGCTAACCACTGATAAACTGAATACAAGATTCTCCTGTTCCTTACTGATTGACAAAGGAAACAGTAAACACATTTTATATAAAATCTACTTTGATTCATTGATTTGAAACATTTCTCATCTGCTAAAATTTGACCTTTACTAATACATAGTGACAGACCTAAGGTTGATATGCTTCTTCTTTTTTTTTTTTTTTTTTTAGTTTTTACTTTCCCAGTTAAATATTTCAAAAATAAATGGAAAAAAGTCAAAGGACTGGCAAAAGAAGAATAAGGGAGAAAAAAATATTAATCACTACTTTTATAGCATTTTAGATTCTATTTCACATTAACTCTGATGTTTGCTATGGGATGTTTTCAAAAAGTCAATAGCTTATCAATTTACTCATGTGACAAAATGAATGATTTTATCATTTAAATCATTTCAAAAACAATTACTAGTATAGAAGATGGAAACTTTAGGACATAGCGTGAGTTTGCTATGTTATTTAGGAATATTTAATTTTTTGTAAACATTACTAAAAAAATAACTTGCTTAAGGAACGACAGACTAGAATATATAAATGAAGTAATTGAAAATTTGGACAATTCCAAAAACGGGAAGAGTAAAACATAAGAAAAATTAAGCATAGATAACAAGTAACCTATCTGCTTATGAAACAAAGATGCATTAATAGGATACACTAAGTATACCTACAGGGTGAGTAAAAAGTGTTAAAGAATTAGATTCCCTATGATATGTTAAATGTACAGTAACTTAAATGTAAGAAACATTATAGTAGCTATATAGATGATTTGATGAAACAAACAAGAATATCACTTTTAGACAGAAATGCATTTTCTTTCTCTTTCTTTCTTTCTTTCTTTCTTTCTTTCTTTCTTTCTTTCTTTCTTTCTTTCTTTCTTTTTCTTTCTTTCTTTCCCTTCTTTCTTTCCTTCTATTTTTTTTAAATGTCACCCAGACTGGAGTGCAGTGGCGCTCTTACAGTCATCCCAGGATTGACCTGCTAGTCTCAGGTGATCCTTCCACCTCAGTCTTCCAAGTATCTGGAACTACAGGCGTGTGCTACCACACCCAGTTAATTTTTTTGATTTATTGTAGAGATGAGGTCCCACCAAGTTGCCCAGTCTGTACTCAAACCACGAGCTCAGACAATCCACTCACCTTGGCCTCCCAACGTGCTGGGATTAAAAGCTTGAGCCACTGCGTTCGGCTGGAATCATTTTCTTAAGAGAACTCAACTCATGGAAGAAAAACCTTAACTGCTATTACAAAAACTATCAATATGAAGTACAAACTGGTTTCAATAGCATTAGTAAAGAACATGCTATAGAAAGTGGAGGTAACTAGATAATAAATTCTGGCAGCAATTTAATAGAATAGTTCCAGACAGTTAGACTGAGGCCAACATCTAATGAAGATAAAAGCCTTGTCTCTGTAGAATTTTGGATGTTACCTGGAGAAATATTATACTGTGCATAAGCAAATTTGAGTTTTAACAAACGTTTTAAAGTTTCATATAGTAAAAGTTTTTTTCTATATGCACTTCAGTTTCATAGCAAGAATGGCAGACAATACCTAAACACAGAAGAAAACATTCATGCAAGATATCTAATTCCTTGATATGATAATGCATACAATTCAAAGTGATTATATTATCATTACATCTAGTGCTTTCTGCAACTACAAAGTGGTGGTTATAGAAAACATGGCCCCCAGTAACAAATCTAGAAAACAGCCACCATCATATATATGTATTCTCTTTTTGTGCTTTTTCTGCATTTTTCTTTTTTTTTTCATGGTGGGATCTTATTCCTTTTTTTTTTTTTGAGTTGGAGTCTCACTCTGTCGCCCAGATTGGAGTGCCGTGGCTGCTCCCGGTCACTGCAGCCTCGACCTGCTAGGCTCCGGCGATCCTTCCGCCTCTACCTTCCAAGTAGCCAGAATTACAGGGGTGCACTACCATGCCCGGGTGATGTTTTGATTTATTGTAGATATGAGGTCTCGCTGCCCAGGCGGGTCTTGAACCTGCGGGCTCAGGTAATCCGCTCACCTCAGCCTCCCAAAGGCGCGGGATTACAGGCTGAGCCACCGAGCCTGGCTCTTGTTTTTTTTTTCCTCTTTTAATTTGTATTTAAAATTGTGGAGTACAATTCAAGGTTGGGTGTACAAATGTTCACCGTGCAGTTACCCTTATCAACGAGGTGTGCTGCCCCCTTCCCCAGACAAATATTGACTACTGTCAATTTGACCTCCCCACCTCCCAACCCCCCTCTCCGCAGTTTCCCACCACTTTCAATCCTTTTCTTGTAGTAATATGGTAGTTGTTCATGGTCCACTTATGAGTGAGAACATGAGATACTCATCTCTTTGATTAGCAGGGAAAACTCAGAGAGAGTTACAGATTGAGACTGAGGTGTGCAGACTGAACTGGGGAAACCATTCAATTCTTTTTTTAAATTTTTTATTATAAAGATGTGGAGTACAATCCAGGGTTAGGTATCTAAACTTTGATCATGCAAGTATCCTTGTAGATGAGGTATGCCCCTCCCTTCCCTAGCAGTTTCCTTCAATGACCAATCCCACCCCCCACCACAGTTTCCCACTACTGCCAATCTCTTCCTTATAGCATTATAATTGTTCAATGTCGGCTTATGAGTGAGAACATATGGAACTCTGTTCTTTGTTTCTGTGTTAGATCACTGAGTATGATCAATTCCAAATCTATCCAAGTTGCTGCAAAGTCCATATATTTTTCCTTCTTTATGATATGTTAAATGTACAGTAAATTAAATGTAAGAAACAACAAAGATAGTAGTGATATAGATGATTTGTAGAAACAAACAAGAATATCACTTTTAAACAGAAATTCATTTTTTTAAAATCATGACAATGGCACTTCTGGGATTACAGCTATGCTTCCCCTTAATTGGCCACCCATTGGTTACACTCAGTAAGACCCAATTCCACCCATATGTGCTCAACCTCAAAAAGCGTAGTTAAAACTCATAACTGTTCAGCAGGATAATTGACAAGCTATAGCTATTGTCAAGGCGTATTTTCACCTTTTTTCATCATTCTAATACAAAATGTGTGTGTATCATTGGCCCATACAACTTCCATCTATTGAGGTCCTTTTTTTAAACCTCCACTCTGGTCCTTATAATCAAATCATCTGTGGATAATGTGACAGTGGGGTATATAAGAACAAGGAAATAGTAGATAGATATATGACAGATAGATATATAGATAGATGATTCATTGCTAGATAGATAAAACATAGGTCTCATGAAATGTTGCATAACTCAGAATTCATGTGAAACGATCCTTTAACCAAGGTGTACCTTATCATAGATATACTTTTTTCTCAATAGCATTTTTTTCCTTGTTTCTCTTGGTGCGTTTCAATTTAATTTGGTAAGCTGTATGTTTCAGTTATCTTAAAATGATCTGCAAGTGTTTGTGTTCCATGACTCCTAGGATAGCTCATTTGAAATTGCATTTGGAGGCTATCACTTCATCAAGGTAATTCCCTATATGACAAGGCACTGCTGCTGTGCTTAAATCCTGGCAAATGCGCTAAATGCTACACTTTTCAGAGTATTTCTGGATCCAGTTTTCACATTCACCCCTCCTCATAGGCCAAGGGAATGTTTCCACTTAAATTTATGCTTCTACTTTTTACATCATGCAGTGGGTATTTGAGACTAAAATTCTGAATCCAATGTTAATGTTTGTGTGAGCCCTTTTCCTAGCTCTATCTTCACAGGTAGTGGCCAAGGTAACTTATTTTCAATATGGATAAACTATACTTGGCCATGTGGACAATTGTGTCCATTTACATGTTCTCAAGGTTGCTCATAGTGCAGGAGGGAACCAGGAAGGGAAGAAAGATGAGCTGGAGGCCAGGATTGACACTGTCCATGGTGCTATATTTCAGTGTGACAATAAATCCAGTATTTCTAGTATTTCCAAATTCAAGCCTGACTCTCCAGGACTTTATGAAGGCATATTTGTCAGAATAGAAACACAGAATATACTTTATTTTATAATCTGGTAATTTTTATGTAATTAGACATATGGTATGTAGGTTGCCATTTGTACCCAACCTCCTTGCAAGTGTTATGGCTAGGTCTGTCTTAAGGCCTTTATTTATGTATCTAAGAAGAAAAATGTAATATCATGCAAAAGTAAAATAATTTTTTGAAGCAGTGCCAGAACTTTGATTTGAATGTTACACAATTTTGAATAATTTTATACCACTAAGACTTATTTAGCATGTTGGTTTTTGAATTTTGAAAAACATTAAAAGTAAAATAGTTCATGCTTAAGGAAAGGCAGACTAGATATATAAATGAAGTCATGGAAACTTTGGGCAATTTAACAACTTGCAATAAGGTTTGGTGGCAAAATCAAATGCTTTAGTGAAGGTTTCTAGAATGGAGTCGATGTTGGAGCAGTGCATAACTACACTTTGTTATGGACACAATATTTCAGTCAGTTGTTAAGAAATTAAACTATTTTCTAGTAGTTGAACCAAACAAATTAAGGGAAAAAGTTATTTATCCACTTAGATCGCTATTGGTTATAATTTTATTAAATACCTATTTTTCATACCAGTTTATCCTGTTAATGCTATTAAATATATAGAAAAGTAATGATTATATGTGCTTGTGAATATTTAATCATGTAGTATACAAAAATACTTGCTAACTCACCAATTTTCCTGATATCTCCTGTAGATGTTGAAGAATGTTGTCCTGTTCATAACAACTGTCTTGTCTATTGACCAGTTTCTATTAAAAACTTAATAATTTTATTTCTACTTATAATTTACAATTTTATTATCTGTGGAAAATAACAATACCTTGAAAACTAGAAATAAATTGTAACTCAATGAAAAAAACAAATATAATTTGAGGCACAAAAGAGATAACTTAAAAAGTTATGTGCCTCCAAAAGTTTTAGAGTAATATTGCATAACCAAATACAAAAATCACTTCTATTTTTAAAATAAATAAAATGATCATGTATTACTGGATATTTTTAAAATATATATTCTGTATTCAAGAATTACTGAAGAACAAAATGAATAAAGTTGAAGAATAAATTTATTTTTATGCATAATAAAATATATAAAGTATAAAAATGTGAAAATCTAGATGTCCAACATTTAGTTATCTTAATTTTCAGAAAAATAAAAAATAGGTAATAGGAATGAGATGACAATAGAAATAAACAAGAAAGAAAATGTTAGAATAACATCATTCACAAATAGAGATCATTTTATTTCTGCCTTTTCAATTTGAATTATTTTTACTTATTTTTTTTGTCTAATTGCTTTTGCTAGCACTTTCAGTATTATGTTGAATAGAAGTTGTAAGAGTGGGCTTTCTTGTCTCGAACCAGATCTTAAAAGCATAGTTTTCAGTTTATCTTCATTGATTTATGATGTTAGCTGTGAATTGTTCATACATGGCCTTTAAAATGTTGAGAAAATGTACATCTATATTTAAATGGTTGAGAATTTTTTTCAAAAAAAGAACATTGAACTATGTTGAAAGCCTTTTCAGTTTCAATTAAAATAACCATGTGGTTTGTTTGTCAATCTGTCAATGGGATGAATCACATTGATTGATTTATATATAATAAACTAGCCTTGCATGCCAGGAATAAATTACATTTGATCATACTGTATAATTATTTTGTTTTTTTCATTAATGTGTGTTAGTGATATTAGTTTGAAATTGTATTTTCAGCTTATGTCTTTTTCTGGCTAAGATGGCAAAGTAGCTAAGATACTGGCCTCTTAAATTATGATAGAAAGTATTCCTTCCAGCTCTGTTTCTTTAGAAGAATTTGAGAAGTATTGGTAGAAGTATTGTCTTTGAAAGTTTAGTACAACTCAGCCATAAGTCTTGGACTTTTCTTTGTTGGTTCTGGACTTTTCTTTGTAACTAATTCAGTAACTTTGTTATCTGTCTGTTCAGGCTTTCTGTTTCATTTTTTTGTTTGTTTGCAAGATTACATAGCTTTATTGAAAGGAAATAATACAATAATTTAGAAAAAAAATCATATCATTTGGAAGAGATTTTCTTCTTGAAAAACACAAAATTATCTACTGAAAATATATGATTCTCCAATAGAAGAATCCATAAAGTTGGTAAGTTACAATATTATCTATTTAATTGATTCAACCTTGGTAGGTTGTATTTTTGTAAGAAAAACACATTGGTAAATTTATTAAAGTTATTTCATTTGTTTGCATATAATTGTTTATAACAGTTTGTTGTATTTAAATGTCTGCATCTGTTTTAATGTCTTCAGTTTCATTTCTGATTGTAAATATTTGAGTCTTCTTTCTTTTTTCTTAGTAAGGTAGATTTGTAGATTTTATTTTTTCAAAAACTAGCTCAGTTCTATTTTTTTCCTATGCCCTATTTGATTTGTTTCTGTTCTGATTTTTAGTATGTCCTTCCTGCTAATGTTGTTTCTTTGTCCTCTTTTTCTAGTTTCTTGAGGTATAATGTTACACTATTTATTAGCAATTTTTTTGTCTTTTTTTAAGAAAAGTTACTGAAGTCAACTTTAAAATGTTACATATTTTTAGATGGAGAAATGCTAGTAAACTGTGAAACAGTGCAAATGAATTTTGGCATATATAATGACATATATATCCTGGAGAAAATTCAAAATCTAGAAAATAATATAAAACACTCTAAAATATTCACACAAAAATGCTTTTATAAACCACATTAAACTGAGAATTTCATACTCAACAAAACCACTCTCTGATTCTAAGTAAATAATAAAATAATTTCTAAATGTTGAAGGACTCATAGCTTTTAATACACATGGAATATGTATTTATATATTTCTTGAGCATCTCAAATCTATCAATAATAAAAAGGACTCAGATTTTTCAAAAAATATAAAAAACTTATGGAATTGTCAAAAATATCAGCTCTACAACAAATCTAGAAAAATTTGATCCTATTAAACCTATTAAGGCAAAAGTTGTCTCTAGTTGTGAAATTTTAATATAGTAACAACATGAATTAGTGATATGTGGAAATTTGTACTAGCTAAAAGAAACATGGAAGCTAATTTGGATGTACAGGAGGTAAAAAAGAAGCTTCGCAATGAAGATATTTCCCAATATGATAAAAGGAAAAATAATCGTGATTAAATAAAAACAAAACACCAGTAAAACAGTTAACTTGATCATCACATTTAAGACACTTTTTCTGAACAACTCAGGTTTGTAAAGTAAAGCTGCTTTTCTTTCTGCATATCTTTATTGATTCCAATGGGTTATTTAGTCAATGACATTAAACAGTAAAAAAAATGTAACAGTGGCTTATTGTGCCATGTATTAAAATGTAACAAAAACACGTGTGATTTCAATATATAAATTAACTCTCACTCCAAATTTCATGGTTTTTCAATTTTTTCAATTTTTCACCATGTTATTTTTCTCCCACATTTACTCAGTCATCTATATTCAATGTTTCAGCAGCATTCATTAGTAATAAAAATATATATTTAAAAACTCAAGCCTGGCACAGTGACCAAGATGAGAGACTATTTGAGCCCAGGCATTCGAGACCTGCCTGAGAAACATAGTAAGACCTTGTCTCTACCAAAAAAAAAAAAAAAAAGGAAAAGGGAAAATTTACTGGTCATGGTGGTACACACCTGAAGTCCCAGCTACATGGGATGTTAATGCTAGAAGATCACCTGAGTCTGTAGTTTTCTCTGATCATGCTACTGTACTCCAGCATGGGCAACAATGAGACTAACTAAAAAAAAAAAAAAAAAAAAATTTTCAGAAGAAAATTAAAATTCTTACTCTGTATTCTAAAATAGGCCTTTCAAAACCAACATCCTTGATGAGTAAGAACTACATTTGGATCACCTGAATCTGTAGTGGTAATGCTAGAGGATCACCTGAGTCTGTAGTGTTCTCTGATCATGCTGCTGCACTCCAGCCTGGGCAACAATGAGACTGACTTAAAAAAAAAAAAAATTCAGAAAAAAATTAAAATTCTTACTCTGTATTCTAAAATAGGCCTTTCAAAACCAACATCTTTGATGAGTAAGAACTACATTTGCAAAGTAAAATGTTATTCTCAAAAGAATGAGCCTATATGCCTAGACTGGAAGATAAATATAGCATTCTTGACAGGGATCTACATTTTTTTTCTGGTAAAGGAAAAAAGTAGGAGCAAAGATAAAACCTAAAAAGTGATAAATTACTCTCAGCAAAATATTTAAGTGAAATGATAAAATTCTCATAAAATTTGGAAACTTCAGAGCAGATCTGTTTGCATCTTTGTTTTTGGATACAGCTCAGAGGTGACAAGCCTCACTGAGCAATCTTCCATTTAACAGCATGGTGTTCAACTTTTGAGTAGAAAAGGTGGCATGTTTTGTTTATCAACTGGTTTGACTTCCACATATAAATAATTTGGTATGTGGAGTCAGTTTGTAGAACACGTGACACACCTCGTGTGTTTACCTATGGAGGTACAGAATAACTTATTCTCAAATGAAAGCCAGTAGTAAACACCAAAAAAAAAAAAAAAAAAAGAAAGAAAGAAAGAAAAAGAAAAGAAAAGAAAACGTATATGAGTAAGGAAGTAGGAAGTACAAACAAGGTAGTGGATAATGTGTGACTCCACAAGAGCATGCAGCTAAGTCAATGAGAAAGCCATAGATAGTAATATTGGTTGGTAACTAACACAGCACGAAGAAATTCTGAAATCTACAAACACCCGGAGGCTAGAGTATGGTCAAAGTTTCTACAGGGAAAATGCTTACCTCCTAATGTATGAACATCTTGGCATGCATGAAACAGGAAGTAAGATATCTTGTGTTGAGAGGTGCTGTTTCATCCTGCTTCAGGCTACAAACACAAAGTAGTCACTTTTCTTAAATCAAGATGAATCAAGGAGATGATTCACTTGAGATAGGTAAAGAACCAAGAAGCAGAACTCTTACCTCCACTACTCCATATTCCACCAGTGTAAAATTATTTGATCATTCTTTGAGAAGATATAAAAGCAAGCAGTATGATAAATAAAAATAAAAACATTGAATTGTGTGAACCAAAATGACTCAGTTTTTCTTAATTCTATAATTCATAATAGTAAATAATCAGAATAAGGGTTTTATATATGTTTATAAAATATTTCAATTATTATGAAAGAGACCAAAGGAATTACTGTGCGTCCTTTTATGTTTTGGTAAGCATTATATAGCAATGTATACTCTCTGTCTTTGCTCAAGGGTCTCTGGCCCAGAGATGTATGTACTTTTTTGTGTGTTTTTACCTTGTTTTGTTTGTTTGTTTGTTGTTTTTATTTTTTTCATTCTTCACTATTGATTATGGTATTTTACATTTCTGTAATTAAGCTTGTTAGCTAGTAAGAAACTGATGGAGACACATATAAACTGTATATGATAGAGCTGTAATTAAGTTCTACCCATTAGAAAATCTCAAAATTTAGTTTTATTATCTTACTGAATATTAATTGTGTAGCTAAGTGATTACTTCAACAATTTCATTATTTTACTTTTTCATTGAATCCACCTTATCATCATGCTAGTGCCTTCTTTAATAAGTTAAATGATACTTGGCTCTCTTTTTCTCTCTCTCACAATAGTCTCAGGAAAAAAATCAAATTATTGAAAATTATTTGTAATAAGATTCCCAGAAAAAAACCCAATATTTAATTAAACACACAGTTAAATTAATACAGGTTATTTAGTTGGTGATGGAACTTTTGTTTCTATAAACTATTCCAAAAAAGTGAAACTATGGTGCTTTTGAGTGGTAAAAGTTAAGAAACTTTGTAAATTAGTGTATAAATTATCAAACCGACAAAAATATAACAAATAAAAATATGTTTCATCCAATTCATTCGGGCCAAATGTTGTTGCCTTGAACACAAGCTTCAGTTCTTTTCCTACGCTTTTTTATAATCCTCTGGAACCTGTGTCCAAATTTCAGCATATTCCCTGGATGAACAGTAAATCAAATAATAAAATCCATACTAGAAACCTCATGGCAACAACATTTTCATGTAATTAGATATTGCATTTTTTAAACATCCATTATTGGATATCAATTGCAGATCTATTTTTGAAAAAATGTGGGCTTTGTGCTCAAGGTTTTCTAAAGCCTGTGAAATTGGAAAATCTTTGGAAATGTCAGGATGCCAAATGAACGTATAGAAAGGCAAAATATACTATAATTCTGCCTGTTAAACTTCTAAACACTCATCAAAAAAGCAAAATAAACAATCCAAGCAGGCATGTTGGATGAGAAAACTATGTTATAGAAGACAGTGAAGGAAAAGCAGATCAAGTTCATTTTTAACATGTAACAGTAATGTCTTTTCTTAAATAATTCCTCAGCCTGAGTGCTCCCTCTCCCAATCTTTGCGGAAGATAATTTAGGGAAGGACCTAATTGCTATTAAAAAGTTATACTTCATTTGTTTTCATTATACACATATATATGGAGAATCCCTCCCAAAATGGAACTTATTTATAAAAATGTGTGTATTTAATTTTTTTTTTTTTTTTTTTTTTGAGTTGGAGTCTCACTCTGTCGCCCAGACTGGAGTGCAGTGGCCGCTCCCGGCCACCGCAGCCTCAACCTGCTGGGCTCCGGCGATCCTTCCACCTCAGCCTCCCGAGTAGCCGGAATTACAGGCATGTGCTACCACGCCTGGCTGATTTGTTCATTTATTGTAGAGATGAGGTCTCACCTGCCCAGGTGGGTCTCGAACCCGCGGGCTCAGGCAATCCACTCACCTCAGCCTCCCAAAGGCACGGAATTACAGGCTGAGCCACCGAGCCCGGCTTTTAATTCTTACATGTTTAAACTTTAGTCACCTTCAAAGTACTCTTCATTTGATGCAATACATCTGTCGAGATGCTTTTTCTACTGCTCAAAACAGTTTTTGAATTTGTCAATTTTGATGCCTTTTAGTGATGCTGTCATTTTTTGTCTCACCTCTTCCATATTGGCTAGACATTTTTCTTTGAGAACTTTTATTCATCTAGGGAAACAAACAATTTTTTTCAGGGTGATATCACATGAACAGGTAGGGTGGGGCACAGAAGACATGCCTTTTTTTTTAAATCAAAAACTGATGATCATTCAGTGCAGTTAGGTAAATATTTTGTCATGGAGGAAGAACCAGTCACCTGTTTGCCACAATTCAGGATATTTCTTCTGCAAATCATGATGCAGCCTTCTCAAAACCTCCAGGTAAAACCTTTGGTTGACCATTTGATCAGGAGGAATAAATTATTATTGTACCTCCTCATGTGTTCAACACTATTGGGTGCTTTAAAATATGCCACATTTATCTAGCCTATGTACTTGAAATTAAAAAATATTTATAATTGTGAAAAGCAGATAACTAATAACTAACCTTCATTCTGGTACACAAACAATCTCACATGCTAACAGAAACATGCTGCAATAAATTATCAATCTAAAGTAGGACATCTGCATATCTGCAAAAACTTTTTCATTTACCTGTAATCACCAAAAGATATTTTTGCTTTGTTATTGATGTCAAAAAAAATGGAAGTTAGCATCTGTACAGTATAAACATTAGCAATCAGAAGTAACATAAATATGACATACCAGGACATATAAGTAGTAGGCATTTAATGACTAATTTATGGAAGACAATTACATACTATCACATTTTTTTAAAAAGTGATTTTGGGGTTTTTGTGTATCTTTGTCTAGTTGTCATTATGGTAGTAGTGATATTATTTGAAATGCAATCTAACCTCCTTAAAATCTGTTGCATTACTGATGCATGATAATTTGTTTGAAGACATATGATAGAAAAGTGAAAAATAATTACCATTTTACAAAATTGTATAGTGTGAATCAAACCCTTAATATAGGAGTTTTTCAGTACTGGAGAAGATAAGTCTTGGTTAAGATATAATTCAAAATCTATCTTACCCACATGGAAAAAAGATGTATGCAGGCATAGCACTTACTGATCTAGTTCTTTGAGAAATTATCATAAAAAATATTGCTTTAATAAAGATTAATGTCCAATCACGTCATGTTAGCAGGTTATTAAATAATGTGACATTAATAATGGTTTCCAATTAAGTGAGAAATCAAGACAAGGTTAAATACTCTGATTCTTCAGGAAATATTGGTACATTGGGTAAGAGATATTTATGAGTATTCAAAATTAACAATGAGAAATGAGTATGAAGATTAAGAAAGCGGCATGCAGCTAAATCAATGAGAAAGCCATCGATAGTAATATTGGTTGGTAACCATCATAGCACAAAGAAATCCTGAAATCTACAAACACCCGGAGGCTAGAGTATGGTCAGAGATTATGCAGGGCAAACACTTACCTCCTAATGTATGAACATCTTGGCACGCATGAAACAGGAAGTAAGCTATCTCGTGTTGAGAGGTGCTGTTTCATCCTGCTTCAGACGACAGGCACGAAGTAGTCACTTTTCTTAAATCAAGATGAATCAAGGAGATGATTCACTAAGCAGACTATGGAGCCCTTTACTGGGCCGTAGAGAATCATTGAATAGTGAGTTAGAAGACAATATAGAATAGGCGCTTAATTCTTAGGCATATTTTAATAATGATGAAAATGTCAGGGGCTGCAAAATTCTCACTTCTCTACACCATGAAGAAAATTTTAAGTGCGAGAAGACCAAACAAATTGCAAAGAAGAAAAAAGCTGAAGATAAAACTACAAACAACTTTACCCCATGAATCCCACCTCTGTCCTTACACACTGCTGTTTGGTAAGTGCCTTAGCCAAGTGAAAAAGGAGTATTAGTGTCAGCATACATAGATGTAGTGGCAAATAATAAGTCAAACATTTTGCTTAAGGCAAAACAATGGATTTCGTAGGTCATGGATTTCAGATTCTCCTTCAACATTACTGCAGTGGGCTTTGATTCTGCCTTTTCTCTGGTCACAAAGACTATTGGTTGAATGATTCTAATTAATTACATTGCCAAGACGTTCTTCGTGTCAATGTCATACTATAAAGCAATTCCTAAATGTGCTCACTTTAACTCTTTTTTCTTTTTGGAGTTGGAGTCTCACTCAGTCGCCCAGACTGGAGTGCAGTGGCCGCTCCCAGTCACCGCAGCCTCGACCTGCCGGGCTCCGGCGATCCTTCCGCTCAGCCTTCCCAGTAGCTGGAACTACAGGCTCGCGCTACCACAGCCCGGCTCATTTTTGATTTCTTGTAGAGATGAGGTCTCGCCAAGTTGTCCAGGCGGGTCTCGAACCCGCGGGCTCAGGCAATCCACTCACTTCAGCCTCCCAAAGGCACGGGATCCCAGGCTGAGCCACCGAGCCCAGCTCACTTTAACTCTTACACGTGTCTCGGTTTGGAAGATAAATTATAAGATCCATCCAGCTATGGGGCTTATCATGGTTCACATTCAGGCTCTTTGGTTCTAGTGGTTCACAACATTAAGGTTCAAAAATAACCTCTCCAAAAGTGCTTCCAGTAAACATTCAGTGGTGATAAAAATTCCCACTATGTTGTGCAGTGTGTGAGTCACTAGTCACATTCAATGACTGAGCCACTTGAAATGTAGATACATTATTTGCAAAAAAAAAAAATTAATGTAATTAATTTTAACTGAGTCAAATGTTCTACTAGTGGTTACCATATTAGGTAATGCATATTTAGAAAAAATAATTATGAATAAGAAAAGGATACATTAATTACTTTTAATTTGTTTGTTTGGAAACAATTTCTTATAAAATGTTCTGTATTATTAAGTAAAAAGCATGGGGTTACCAGTGCATCAACTTTGGAAACAGAATAGTATTTATAGATTATGTAGTAGGATAGTAGAAATAACTTTCTCTACATTTTTCAATTCAAAGTAGCCTTTTAAACCCATTATTCACAGGAAATTATTGAAAAATTTCCTGGACTCTAACATATTTTATTTTGAAATGTTTATATTTTAAGATTCAATATAATTTTATGGTCCATTTCTAAGATTGCATAAATTTTTGCAAATTAAGAACATTCAGCATGACCAAGTAAAGAAGAAACAAAATGTTTGGGAGAGAATACCAAGGTTGTGATAAAGATATAAATATGAATAGAAGAAAGCCAGATACTATTCATCCAGACAATGAGACAATGAACCTCCCAAAATTTCAGAGATATTCAAGGTTGACCATTACATCACATAATCAGAATGTTAGAGCCCTGAGGGCTGAAAGGGCTCACTGCCCAAGGCCATCAAGCCTCTGATACATACATTGCAGTTCAGTACTCCTCAGTTGCCCCAGCCATGGCTCAAGTGGTCCCAGTTACAACATGTGCTCCAGAAGGCTTTAGTGGTGAGCCTTGGTGGTATACACGTGGTGCTAATTCTTCAGATGCACAGTATGCAAGCTGTTGGGTCATAGTCACCTCCACCTAGATTTCAAAAGATTTATCATACAGCTTGGGGGCTCAGCCAAAAATCTTCCACAGAGTTGGGGCATCACAGGAAGTTCCATCTAGGGCAGTAGCAAGGGAACCTGGACAGTGGAACCACTGACAAGACCCCAGTACTGTAGGCCACCAGCATGCAGCTAAATTCTGAGAGAGCTGCAGGAAGGATATTCTGACCCATGAGCCGAGCCCAGCCAAGCCACAGGGGCAATGCTCTTTGAGGACTTGGGAATCTCCACCCTCACCATGATATGTCCAGAAGGGGGACATGGAGTCAAAGAAGATTATCTACAAGCCGGAAAATGTAATGTTGTTCACCTTGTTGGGTTTGAGACTAGAGTCACACCTTTTCTCCTGCCTATTAATCTCTTTTAGAAAATAATGTGTCTTATAGCCTGCCTTACCATTGTGTTTTGGAAGAACATAACTTGTTTAATCTCATGCTCACAGCTAGAAAGGAATTTGCCTCAAAATAATTTCTGCCTTGATTCCTACTCTTGTCTGATTTAGATGAGAATCTGGACTTTTTATTTTTGGTTTGGTGCTAGAATAAATTAAGACTTTAGGGACTTTGAGGATGGACTAAATGCATTTTGTCTATAAAGAAGACATGCAGCTTGAAGGGACAAGGGTGGAATTTTATGTTTTGAATATTTGTCCTGTCCCGAATTCATGTTTAAATTTAATTACCATTATAGTAGTATTAAAAAGTTGGGACCATTTAGACGTAAGTAGGTCATAAAGGCAGAGAGACTTCATGAATATATTAATGTCCTCCTCTTGAAAGTAAGTGTATAACTGCAGGAGTGGCTTTCTTATAACAGGATTGTTAAGCTTTCTTTTGTCTCTCTCTTGCCCATTCTCTGCCCTTCTATCATGTTATAAAGTAGAAAGAATGCCCTCCTAAGATGCTGATACCTTTATATTGGACTTTTCAGCCTCCAGAACCATTCATTAATATGTTTCTATTTATTATATATTACCCCATCTCAAATATTTTGTTACAGCAAAAAAACAGCTAAGACATAGCCTATATAAAAAATGAGAAAGATGACATTGCTACTGATACTGTAGACATTAATGGACAATATGAAAATTTGAAAATTATGAAATTGTATGTTAATAAATTCAATAAAATAGCACCAGGCAAGGTGCCATTCACTTGTACTTCCAGCTACTCAGAATGATGAGGTGGGAGAAATGCTTTAACTCACAAGTTCAAGTCCAGCCTGGGTAACAGAAATACAAATACTTATGGCATAATAATTTCTCTAATTAATTAATTCAGAGAAATAAATGTAAGAAATTATCTAAAAGACATAAATTACTAAAATTTATACAAGAGAAGAACAGGGAATCTAATAGCCATATATCTAGTCAAAAGATTGATTTTATAGTTAAAATCATTCCCAAAGGAAAGGTACAGACACAAATGATTTCAATTGTAAGTTTTATCCAATATTTTATCCAATATTAAAGCAAATATTTTAAAATACATTCTTAGGACAGAATGCCAATGATACTTAAACTTAACATTGATATTACAAATAAATAAAAATGTAGACAAATTTCTCTACTGTTCTTGCAAAACTTCTAAACAAAATAGAAAATCATATCCTGCAATATATAAAGCAAACAGCACATTTTAAAAAGTGTGCTTTATCCCAAGAACTCAAGGTTAGCCAACATTCATAAATTAATCAATGTTGAGTTGTTAATTTTAAAATAATCAATTTTATATTATGTACATTTTACTTTAAAAAATACTTAACCAAATAAAAAGTACAATTCCATTCTCAATAGTCACACACACAAAAATAAAATACCTGGGCATTTTCCTAACCAGAGAAGTGAAAGACATTTACAATGAAAACTACAAAACACTGCTCAAAGAAATCCAAGAAGATACAAACTTAAAAAATACTCCATCCTCATGGATAGGAAGAATCAACATTGTTAAGATGTCCATCCTACCAAAGGCAATCTACAGATTCAACGCAATACCCATGAAATTACCAACATCATTCTTCTCAGACCTGGAAATGACCATACAGAAATTTATATGGAAACATAACCACAAATAGTCAAAACAATCCTCAGCAAAAGAAACAAAGTTGTAGGTATCACATTTCCAGATGTTAAACTTTACGATAAGGCTACAATAATCAAAACAGTCTGGTATTAGTAGAAGAACAGGCATATAGACCAATGGAACAGGATAGAGATTCTGGAAGCAAAACCTCAATTTCTCAACCAACTAATCTTCCTCAAAGACCCCACCAACAACCACTGGGGAGAGAAAAGCCTATTCAGTAAATGGTGCTGGGAAAACTGGCTGACGACATGCAGAAGATTGAAACAGAACCCCTACCAATCACCATACACAAAAATCAACTCTAACTGGATCAAAGGCCTAAATATAAAACCTCAAACTATAAGAATCTTAGAAAATGCCAGAGAAAACCTTACAGAAATTAGAGTAGGCAGCCAATTCCTGATCGAAACACCAGATCCATTCCATAAGAGATAAGACAGACAAGAGGGACCTCATTAAACTGAAAAGATTCTGCAAAGCAAAAGAAATCATTGAGAGAGCAGGGAGAAAGCCCACTGAATGGGAAAACAATAGACATTTCTTTAAAAAAGATGTATGGACAGCCAAGAGACACATGAAAAAGTGCTCAGTCTCACTAATCATCAGAGAAATGTAAATCAAAACCACATTGGGATACCACCTAACCCCAGTAAGAATGGTTATCATTAATAAAACAAACAACAGATACCAACTAGGATGCTGAGAAAAGGGAATGCTTCTACAATGCTGGTGGGACTGCATTAGTTCAACCTCTGTGGAAAACAGTGTGGTGATTTCTAAAAGAGCTAGACATTGGCCTTCCACATGACCCAGCAATCTCCCTATTGGGAATAAACTCAGAGGAATTCAAATCATTCCACAAAAAAGATATCTGCACATATATGTTTATTGCAGCATTATTCACAATAGCAGACATGGAACCAACCATGGTGCCCATTGAAACTGGACTGGATTTAAAAAAATATGGTACATACACAATGGAATATTAATCCATTGACTTTGCAGTAACTTGGATGGGTTTAGAGTCTATAAGGGTTTAGAGTCTATAATACTCAGTGATCTATCACAGAAACAAAGAACAGAATACTATCTGTTCTCCCTCATAAGCGAACCCTGAACATTAATCATAATACTGTAAGAAAAGAATTGGCAGTAGTGGGATACTGATGTGGTGGGGGTGAGGGCACAACATCAATGAGGGTACCTGATTTCAAACCAGACAAAAGAATGCCCAAACTTTACCTATACAATGTCCACTTGTATACCTAATTCTGAATTTTACCCCATATCTTTAAAATAAGCAAAAATTTAATGATGTTTATCATGTAACCTAAAAATAATAAAAATTACAATGACATATGGTTAATGTAGAGGAAGTATTTCAAAATGTCAACATTTATTTCTAATTAAAATTTTCAGCAAGAAAAAAATAGAAAAATAACTTACTCAACATCATCACAAGACGCCATGAAATACTCTCAAGTAATAATATAATTATTTATGAAAGACTGACTGTCTTACCCTGCTAGGGAACTGACTGTCTTACCCTGCTATAGCCATATTTCTTCAATACTGTACTTGAGGTCCTAAAGCCATACCGTAAGACATATAAAATAAATAGAAGAAATTGAAGTTAAAAATAAAAGATTTATTGTTTGCAAATGGCATTACCATCTCTGTAGAAAAATATTTAAAAATTAAAATTCAGCCAATAGAGCAATAAAGATGGTGAGGTTGGAGAATAAAAGGGAATTACGTCCTCATATAGTCATCTCTCACTATCTGCAGAGGATTTGTTTCAGGATCTTCCAGAGATAACAAAAGTCATGCATGTTCAAGTCTCTTATATGGGGGGAAGGATCTCAAAAAATTCAAAATTTTTTTAAACAAATGGTATATTTATTCTTACATGTTTAAACTTTAGTCACCCTCAAAGTATTCTCTATTTGATGCCATACACCTATCAAGACATTTTTCCTCTGCTCAAAACAGTTTTTTTAATCGTTAATTTCTATGCCTTCTAGTGTTTCTGCTGTTTGGTGTTTCACCTCTTCCACAACAGCAAAATGCTTCCCTTTGAGAACTTTTTTATTCAGGGAAATAAACAAGCAAATAAAAATGTAGCTTGGAGTAAGATCGGGATAATAGAAAGGGTGGAATATGGAGGTCATGCTTTTTTTTGGTCAAAAAGTCACTGCTCTCAATGAACTCTCAATGCTCTTAAATCACCCATCGTGAAATGGGCAAATGCACTGAGTCTACCAAAAAAATTACTGAAGCCAAATACAGCTTCTCATAACAACACAAGCGGGTACACTGATGCAAATGAGTTCCTAGAACCTTATCTACTGAGAAAATCCTGTACTACAAGGGGTCTGCCCTCCAAACGCTATTGTCATTTTTTGAGGGGTCTCCTCTTATATAAAAAAGAGTGTCATCTTTAAAGGCAATTAAATGGGAAAGGAGCCGGGCTCCGGTGGCTCAGCCTGTAATCCCGCGCCTTTGGGAGGCTGAGGTGAGTGGATTGCCTGAGCCTGCGGGTTCGAGACCCGCCTGGGCAGCGAGACCTCATCGCTACAATAAATCAAAAAATCAGCCGGGTGTGGTAGCGCATGCCTGTAATTCCGGCTACTCGGAAGGCTGAGGCGGAAGGATCACCGGAGCCCAGCAGGTCGAGGCTGCGGTGGCTGGGAGCGGCCACTGCACTCCAGTCTGGGCGACAGAGTGAGACTCCAACTCACAAAAAAAAAAAATAAATAAATAAATAAAATAAATGGGAAAGGATACTAATATATCTTCTGTACATCTTTCTGTACTGTAAGTCATCTTTTAGTATATGTACTTATATCAACTAGTACAATGTAAATACTGTATAAATAGTTGTTATACTATATGGTATTTTATTTGTACTATTTTTAATGCTGTATTGTAATTGTATTGGTTTTCTTAAAATATATTTTTGATCCTTGGTTGGTATTTGTGGAAACTACAAATATAAATCTTCATTATATTTCTATATACTAACCACCAAAACAATCACAAATTAAAATTTGGAAAACAATGTAAATTATAATAGAATACTATATAAATTAAAATAAACAACAAAATATATTCAATAATTATACACTAAAAATTGAAAAAAATTGATGAGTAAAATTAAAGACAAATAAATCAAGAGATGAGCTATGCTAATTTAATGAGAAGAATAAGAACTGTTAAAATACTAATTTCTCCAAATTTATGCATAAATTCAATGCTCTAGTCATCAAATTCTCAGAAGACAGTCCTACAGAATATGTTAAACTTGTTTTAAAATAAATATAGAAATTTCTAACACCTAGAGAAGTCATACAAGCTTGAAAATGAAAAAAAAATGAGGTTATTTTATAATCTGATATTAAGTCTAATTATAAAACTACAGTAAGCACCAGGTCAAAATAGATCTTATAAATAGGCTCATATATAATTAATTATTTTTTTAAATGCCAAGGCAATTAAATGAGGAAGATTACTCTTTTCAACTAGCGATATTGGACCAATGGCATAACCACACGCAAAAACAAAAAGCTTTCCCTCTTTCTTCACTCCACACAGAAAAATTGGCTTACAATGAATCACAGGCAAGTATCAGTAGTTTCTATTCTCAACTTAGGTAACTTTTATCACTCCTTCAGTGGTGCCAAGAGGACATTTGATGATATCTGATGATATTTTTTGTTGTTATAGTTGGGAGAAATGCTACTGTATTTACTGATTAGGGTTAGAGCTAGTAAACATTTTCATAAAAAAGTGATTATCCAAAATATCAATTGTGCTGAGGTTGAGAACCTTTGACCTAGAAGCAAAAAAACACAACTATTACTGCTAGGAAATAAAATCATAAAGCAAAATCTTGGTTACCTTGTGTTAACCAATACTATCTTAGTAAGATAATAGACATGAACAATGTAAGAAAAAGTTAGTTTAGATCTCTAAAAATGTTAGGTCAGTGGGCCAGTGTGCTGAGTCAGCTGTGTAGGTAAGATGTAAAGAATTGCACAGAAATTAGATTGGAAAATATGGTTTATTTAGAAAGCAGATTAGAGAGAGGGAGAAAAGGGGGATTCTCCTCCCACAGATCGGAGAGGGGGCCAACGCTTACAGAGAAGCATGGCGGGGCTGCTTGAGGTTGAATGCTTTTTAAACCTTTGCTTTGGTGTGGTGGTAGGTCGTTAAGGTGATTGGTTAGTAGTCTGTTTTAAGTCATCATAGGGCAGGCAGTTGGTTGGGTTCATCACATAACCATTGCCATGGTGATGGGTCTGTCTGTGTCATGTAAGTTATCTTGTTTCCTTATGACTAAAAGACAAACTTGGAGTAAAAAAGTAAATCGTATAAACCAGTTTTGGGGAAAGGGTTCTAAGTTATCAATAGCTATCTCCAGGAAATGGTTCTGTCTGTAGCTAATGACTAGAGAGTAAATTAAAGTGAACTGCTAGAAAAACATGACAAAGCTAAGCAATGTTAAAATAGTTGTACTTTAGTTAAGATTACTTAATTAAATCATTCACTAAAAAAATGAAAAGGGAAAAATATATATTAAGAGATAAAATTTTAAAATGTCTACCTGGTCAAGAAATTTCATAGACAATGGATAAATAATGCTGCATAGATTTAGAGAGACAACACAATTAAAATAAAAATAAAAGATTTAAAAGCTTACCCAAAGAGATATATTTTCAATGTATCAGAGAAATACAAATCAAAACAACAGAATATCACTATATATTTTAGATTAACTCAAAGATTGAACCTCCCTCGTGTCAAAAAGGATGTGAAGTAACAAACTCTAGTGCACTGTTGCTGGAAATTCAAATAAGTTCAAATTTTTTGCCTCAGAATTTGCAGTTTCTTAAAATGTTAAGAATATGTCTGCCATGTAACCCATTTAACATGTAACATTTGAGCAATATAATAAAGAATAATAAAAACATATTCCTACAAACATATAAACATGTGTTTACAGAAGGTATATTTTTATAGCCATAAACTGAAAATGACCGAGTACATTCATCAAATGGTGACTACATAAATAAATAGTAGTATATAACCTACCATGGAGGACTCATTACTTAAAAGATAAAAATACTGGTTCACCTAACAACATAAATACATTTTTATAGATTTGAAAAAATGTATTTTTATTTATTTTAAAGATATGGGATACAATTCAGGATTAGGTAGATAAGTGGTCATTGTACAGATAAATTTTGAGTCTCCCTTTGGTCTCCACTTTGCTTGGTTTGAGATCAAGTACCTTATTGATGTTATGTGCACCCCCACCCCTCCCCTGGCAGCACCTCTACTGCCAATTCCTTTCTTATAGTACAACATGAATAAATTTTAAAATAATTGTACTGAGTAAAAAGAAACAGACAAACCTAGTGCATGCTTGTTATTCAATTATTATTAAATTATTACAGTAATATAAGTTTGCTTCTATTAAAACAAGATAAATCAGATCATAGCCCAGGAGTTTTATTACTAAATGCATTCATGAAAGGAAGAATACATTTTGGAAAATGCTAACATCTTCATAATATGTTGCTATTATGTCTGCTTTAGCTGTAAAATAAACAGATGACTTTTACCCTGTGTAAGACCAGACTAATGTGTGCTTGTGTCTGAAGTTTTCAGCAAAAAAAGTTTAAAAGGTAAAAAATAAATAAATAAAAATGAGAGAAGCTTGTAGAATATAGGAATAAGGCAAGAAAATATCTTTGTACAGTTGTGCAATGTGTTTGTGCTTGAAGTTTTGTTATGACAAAAGTCAAAATAGCTTAAAAAATTAAAAGTATAAAGTAAAAGCATTACAGTAAGCAAAGATTAAAATATTATTGAATAAAGAAATTATTTTCTATATTTAGTCTAACCTAAGTGTACAGTATTTATAAAATCGATTGTAGTATACAGTAATGTCCTAGGCGGAGATATTCACCACCCACTGACATCCAGAGCAACTTCTAGTCCTGTAAACTCCATGTGTAGATACCCTTTACAGATGTTCCATTTTTATGTTTCATCTATAGATACCCTCTACAGACGTTCCATTTTTATGTTTCATATTATTTTTACTGTACTTTTTAAGGTTTAGATATGTTTAATATATCAGTGTACATCATTGCGTTACAGTTACCTACAGTATTCAGTAAGGTAACATTCTGTACAAGTTTGTAATCTGGGAGCAGTAGGCGATACCACAAAGCCTAGCTGAACCATTTAGTTTGTGTTAGTATTCTCTATAATGCTTGGACAATGACAGAATCACTTGAGGATGAACTTCTTAAAATGTATACTCAATATTAAGCAATAAATGACTGTTTATATTTATATGTGTCTATGTATAATTACTTTTTATCTCTTATAAATAAGCAAGCACATCATATCACTATATATTAGATAGATAAGTGTGAAGTGAAAAAAATTAAAATCGTAGTTCAAAAAATGAAAATAAGTATTTTCTCATGAAAATATGGCTTCAACATAATTTAGAATATATGGCTTCAACATAATTTAGAATATATTGATGCCACCTGAAATCTAATTTATTCCTTGTTATGAAGCAAGTAGTTATGAAAGAATTTTTCTACTCACCAACATAATTTGAAAACAGAATAGACACAAACAAAAAATATCTAAAAAAAATTGAGATATAATTTGATAACAGACTTTCAGAATTTATGAAATCATACAGGTGATAATAATAGATATGATATGGAAACCCACTATTGTCTGTCCATATGACATAACCCTTAAAGAAAGGTACAAAGTTTGAATGGGCCTGCAAGTACCTGCATTCCTGAGAATCAGCAAAGAAAGTGAATCCCCTTGTCTACTATACCTTCCCTGTTAAGTCACTTCAAGGTACCCTTACCTCTCTGCAGATTGTGCTCACTCAACTGAGAAAAATGAATCCCAATTCACTCCCTTTTATTAGTGGTCATAGATTTGAAAAATATAGCACCCATGTAACCATAAGCCTTGTAGCTTATATCACTTTTTGCATGTTATAACTACTAATCGATAATATATTGTAATGAATAATGTTTTACTCTGTAACAGCCTCTGTTAACTCCCTTACTCTATAGCAAGCTTATTCAACTCGTTAGTTTGGTGTTACTGATAATACTGTGAACTTTTGGTACCAACATCGAAAAACATGAACCTTAAATGTTATTGTTAACAAAATGTGGCTGTAATTTGAGTTCTATACAATGCTCTGTCAGTCATGTAGTCAATATATAGGTATCAGCAAACCTAAACTTATAAAAACAAATGTGAAATCTAAGTGGCAAGCAGACCAGTTCCAGAAATGCCAGGAACCAGGTTCTGCTCCCTTAATTAAAATTCAGAAATAAACTTTCTGCCAGTTTCTTGCTTCTCAATTTATTGACATTGAGAGCTATCAGCTGAGCATTTACTGGGACCATAACAGAAGAAAGGAAATTCCTTACCTTGCTTTCTCTACCAGATATTCAATATCTATTCAGTCTGAGAAAGGCCAGTATGCAGATAATATCTTGAAAATGTAAATAATACACAAATATGAGAAAATTATCATATTATAACTTTTTTTCTTTTAAATTTTCAGTCCTCCCTCAAATACATTTCTCATGAGTTTGTGATTATGCTGATACAAGCAATCTTAGATGTAACAATTCAAAGGCTTTTGGTTCTTTCTCAGAGAAAAAGTTCAGGGTTTTCCTCTGAGAAAAAAACAACAAACTGTTATACAGCAGAACTGTTGCATGGCAAAGTCGAATGGTGATGATTTTTTCATATGCAAAAGTGCAAACCCTGCACTGTCTTTTAAAAGTTTTATAACATGGTACTATTGAAACCAAACAATTCTTGCAGAAAATTTAGCATCTTTTGGCTCCTTATTTGCAGCTCTGATGCCTCAAAGATCTGGTGTAGTTTCTGGCTCTCTGCATTTCAGTGAATAATACGATTCCCTTATTTGCCTTCTTTTGGTGAGTAAACCTTTGTGATTAGTTTGGCCTAACAGCTGTTAGCAGAAAGGATGTGTACAATGTTCTTCTGACTGGAGTATTCAACTGTGACAGTAAAAGTGAAAACAAGGTGAGGGGTATGTGGAAACTCTTTTGCAACTTTTCTTTAAATCTGTAATTATTCTGTAATAAAATTGTGTTAAGGTTTAAATAGTGAAAATCAAATTCAATAATATATTCAAGAAATAATTTATCATGACTAAGTGAGTTTATCCTAAAAATACATTTGTTTAACATTTGAATATTAATGAAAGTGATTTATAACATAAATTTCAAAAATGCTCATTTCAATGCAGGGATAGCATTTAACAATATTCAAAAATCTATTTTCGATTAAAACTCTCAGCAAATTATGAATAAAAGGGCAATTCCTCTATCTCATAAGAAAGAATCTATAAGAACATCTATAGCTTGTATTATATTATAAATTATATATTTTGTTTTGTTTTTGAGTCGGAGTCTCACTCTGTTGCCCAGACTGGAGTGCAGTGGCCGCTCCGGGCCACCGCAGCCTTGACCTGCTGGGCTCCGGGGATCCTTCCGCCTCAGCCTTCCAAGTAGCTGAACTACAGGCGCGTGCTACCACACCCGGTTAATTTTTGATTTATTGTAGAGATGAGGTCTCGCCAAGTTGCCCAGGAGAGTCTCGACGCCGCGGGCTCAGGCAATCCACTCACCTCAGTCTCCCAAAGGCGTGGGATTACAGGCTGAGCCACCGAGCCCAGCTTATTAATTATGTTATACAGGTAATATTAGATTCAATGGTGGAGGTCTGAATGCTTTTCTCCTGAGATGACAAACCAGCATTGTTGATTCTCATCACTTTTAGGGTAATTCTAGTCATTCACAAAATTACCACTCATAAAAAATTAAAAGGACTATTTTTCTAGGTAAAAAAATTGTACTGAATCTACAGAAAAGTTGCTAGAACTTGTGCTTCATATATATGTGTATATATATATATATATATATATATATATATATATATATATATATAATTATATATTGTTTGTTATTCTAGTCATACCTAGTGCTATGATTTGCATATAACATGTTTGGCTCCACCAAGTTTCATGTTGAATTTTTTTTTTTTTTTTAAGTTGGAATCTC
>NW_007247679.1:169112-185450 GCF_000164805.1 Carlito syrichta | reverse complement strand
CCGACGATCCTTCCGCCTCAGCCTTCCGAGTAGACAGAATTACAGGCATGCGCTACCACACCCAGCTGATTTTTTGATTTTTATTGTAGAGATGAGGTCTTGCTGCCCAGGCGGGTCTCGAACCCTCGGGCTCAGGCAATCCACTCACCTCAGCCTCCCAAAGGGACAGGATTACAGGCTGAGCCACCGAGTCCGGCTTCATGTTGAAATTTGATCTCCAGTGTTGGAGGTGGGGACTGGTGACAGGTGTTTGGATTCTGGAGTCTGATTCTTCATGAATGGCTTGTTGCCTTTGTGCCCTAGAGAACTAGTTGGAAAGAGCTTGGAAGCTCCTCTGTTGTCTCTCTCTCTCTTTCTCCCTGCCTCTTTCTCTCTTTGTCTCTGTTTCTCTCATTTGCTTTGTTACTCTGTGATCGCTACACATTGACTTCCCTTTGGCTTCCATCTTAAGTGGAAGTCGCCTGAGGCCCTCAACAGAAGAAGATGCTGGCACCATATTTCTTATACAGACTACAGAACTGTGAGCCAAAAAAAAAAATCTTTTCTAAAAAAATTGTAGTTATAGATTACCCAGTCTCAGGTATTTCCTTATTGCAACAAAATAGACTAACACACCCAGTTTAACTTTGAACAGGTGAAACTCCAAAATGGAATAATCTTAGCTAAAGTGCAACCATTTTAACACTGCCTGGCCCTGTCATGCTTTCTTAGCAAATTATCTCGCTTGCCCTCTAATCCAGGGCAGAACTGTCTCCCAAAGGTAGTTATTGATAATTGTTTTGTAACCTCCCTCAGCTTGTTGTGTATTAATAAGCTCTACTATTCCAAGTGTTTGTCTTCCAGCCAATCTTCAGTGACAGCTCACCTGCCCAACGCCTGCTGGAGTCACAAGATATGTTGAACAAGATATGTTGTCTTGACAACATCAAGGCACAAGACTTATGCCATCAACACCTAATAATGCAGTTGTTGGAGATTTCCACTAGCCCTACTTCCTTATAGAAACCTTAAACACATCCTTACCCCACCCCTCTGGGCCATGTTGTTTGTAGTGTTGGCTCCATCCAGTCTGTACTGAATATGAATAAACTCTTTTGTTTTGCCTTTGCAATTCTTTGGTTTATTCCCATGGCACTGGCTTGCTGACTAACACAATTTTTGTTGTACAATATTTTCTTATCTACAAACTGGATCAATATTGTTTTGTTAGTGTTTGCTCTCACTTATAATCTCTTTCATCTCAATGCCCATGTCTTCTTCCTTTCAGTCAACATTTACTTTCTCCCTCTTGTTCCTCTCTTTCTATTTTTCTGTTTTTAAATATATATTCTTCCCATGAGTCTTTTTCTATACCTTTATTTTATAATTTGTAAAATAAAAGAGATGTTCAGTTAACAAAGACCAAGTTCAAGTGAATAAACATGTCAAGTTTTTGAACCTTTATTATAAATTGTTTAAAAAGTTCCAACAGTGAGGTTGCTTTTAGCTTTTCTTATATAGTTCAAGTGACTTTTAAATTGAAAATGTTCTAAAATCTTTATTATTGTTTTATTTTTAAATTTGTTTCAACCTGCTTTAAAGATCATTTTAATTATATTTATATGTATGTATATGTATACGAAAATATGAGAATTTTAATTGCAGAAAATTAATGTTGATAACATTTTCTTTGAGCTTTGCAATATTGTATGTGCATGTTTGACAATGTAGAAAAATTGGCCCGGAATGCTCAAGTTCAAGAGATTGCTTAATAATAAATTAAATAGCCGGGATCGGTGGCTCAGCCTGTAATCCCGCACCTTTGGGAGGCTGAGGTGAGTGGATTGCCTGAGCCCGCGGGTTCGAGATGCACTTGGGCAGGCGAGACCTCATCTCTACAATAAATCAAGAAATTAGCTGGGTGTGGTAGCGTGCGCCTGTAATTCTGGCTACTTGGAAGGCTGAGGCGGAAGGATCGCTGGAGCTCAGCAGGTCGAGGCTGCGGTGGCCAGGAGCGGCCACTGCACGCCAGTCTGGGCAACAGAGTGAGACTCCAACTCAAAAAAAAAAAAATTTTTTTAATTAATTAATTAAATACCTAATTTAGATACTATTAGGCAATTAATGCTCAAATTGTTTTCAAATAATGTTAATTTAAATATTTTTCATTGGGTAATATTTTCATATATTTGTTTAAAATGATGTCATACATTTGAGGTTTATGAGACAATAATATTTTGTTGTATTTGGGTCTTGTTTTGTTATTTTACATTAGGTGTATATCAGGATTGTTAATTAGTATAAGTACAATGTAGAAATAATACTTAATAGAAGTTTTAGGAATTCTTAGAATTGGAAGCTTTAAAATCATATGAACAGTAGATTAATGAATTCCGTGGTGCACATATTACAAAAACACATCAAAAAAATCACTAATGATAAAGAAAGTCTGATTGTAATTGAAAGACATACACATAAGAAAGTTCATACTTTCTAGGAATGTATGTAATTTATGAAGCTTTTGGCCTATAGTGCTCTGATGTAATGAGATCTATATAAATTAATTTTTAGTTGATAGAATTAGAACTTACATTCTATAATTTATACTTTAAAATATTAAAATAATGAATGAGTCTCACTAAGGTCAATAAGAATAATCCTATTGCTAATTTAGATAATGTTAGGCAATTCATGTTCAAATTTTTTTTTCAAATAATTTTCATTCTTTCAAAGAGACATTTGTATAAAACACAATTATTTCTACTTCTCAATTGTTGCCAGGTTTTTAATTGGAGATACTCTTTATTCATATAAAGCTATCTTTGTATTGATTCCTTGAACAGATTACAAATAAGTTGTAAGCATTCTGGAGGTCATTATTTCCAAATTGCAAAGAATCAAGCAGTGATTACCAAGGTACAAGAGTGCTTGATAACACAATCAAGCATTTACATAATTCATTCTGATCTCTTTATTCAGGAAGATGTAATGATAGCATGCAGTAGGAAGATAAATTACAGAAAATTGCCTGCTTACAGCTTCATACATATTTTTTAAAATATTTTTTTCTGTGAAATCAGGCTGTGCACATTCAACTCTATTTTGTGCAAAGTTGTTATGCTCCTGTTATTACAGACCTTTAATGCTTATCTTGATCTTCTCTCAGTGTCCTATACTTATAATGCATTTATATATGTATATATATATATGTATATAGATAGAAATATATAATAGTTTCTCAAAGTTTAATTAATTGTTATTTCTGGAAACTAAAATAAATGCAATTAAAAAATAATTTTGTGTACGTCATTTTTATTTACTACTAAAATTGCTTTAAAGTCTTTTGTGGAAACCCTATGATGATTTTAATAAGACAGCTGAAGTTTCATAATGGTGTGAAGAGACTATCTTTGTATTTTAATCTCAACTATGAAATAAGTATCCCTTATTATTTTAACTTGGCTATTTCTTCCTCATCTCAGCATAAAATATAAACAACAATTAAATCTATAACTTCAAATTTTATCAATGCAATCCCACATTTATTAATATAATAATGTAATATAATAAATGTTTTACTAAAATTAAGGCAATATTCTTTCTCATAGATATGTATCACATGTAAAATGGTAAAAACAAAATTACAATTTCAATTATAATTATACAACACAATTATTTTATAATTATATTTATAATTACTTCACAATTATATTATCCAATTAGTTAATTGTAATATAAAGACGTAGCTATTAAATGATTTTTTTAAACAAACACAGATATTTGATATATGATTTTACTTACATGTTTTTTTTTTTAAAGCAGTATTTATTGAGAGGACAGAAAAGCTCCCACAGTGGGAGAGTACATGAGGGAGTTGCCAACCTTGTATTTTATAAAATAGCAAATACCCAAAATTGGTTATAAATTAATCTGGGTTGAATAAAACAACAGCAATGACTTTTTTTTTTTTTTCTAATTCTGTCCTTAAAACAGATTTTTTTTTTTTTTTTTTAACTGTAAGGATGTGGGGTCCAATTCAGGGTTAGGCATACAAGCATTGACCATGCAGGTACCCCTGTATGCCCCTTCCTCCCCTAGTAGTTTCCCTCAACTGCCAATCCCACCCTCCCCCCAAAACAGATTTAAGCAAGTGAATTGTCTTCTATGTAGTGACATTAAAAAGATACAAGCTGTTCCCAAATTTTTCTAGTGGTCTAATCTCCTCCTTCTGTTTTCTTTCTTTTGGTGAAAGTAAACAATACCTAGACATTTTTATAAATGAGAAGTCTGTCGGATAACCTCCGTTCACCCCATTTCCCTTTATCCCCTTCTCTGATCAATCTCTTCATTTAATCTGTCCTGTTTATATCCCTTGACCTTGTTCATTAAATTCATCAGCTTTTTTTTTTTGAGTTGGAGTCTCACTCCGTCGCCCAGACTGGAGTGCAGCGGCCGCTCCTGGCCACCACAGCCTCGACCCGCTGGGCTCCGGCGATCCTTCCGCCTCAGCCATCCGAGTAGCCGGAATTACAGGCGCGCGCTACCACCCCCGGCTAATTTTTCATTCATTGTAGAGGTGAGGTCTCGCCAAGTTGCGCAGGCGGGTCTCGAACCCGCGGGCTCAGGCAATCCACTCACCTCAGTCTCCCAAAGGCGCGGGATTACAGGCTGAGCGACCGAGCCCGGCAGCTTTTATTACTTATCTCGATTCCCCATGCTGTCAGCATCCTCAAATCCAATGGCATTGCTCTAGAGATACATTTCCAAGGAAATATTTGTACAGGGCTCTCATCATTTAATAATGTCCCATTGTCCTCAAAGTAAATTTTAATATACTTAATGTGGCATCCAACAATTGTCTGACTAAAATGTTTATTTCTATTTTTATGCTTCACACTATTTTCTGGTTCCTTTCGATGTACCATGATATCAAACTCTCTCTCAGTGCACTTGTGGCAGGAGAGATGGGATATCCAGGCTTCTTTGCAAGGAAGCAGCGTTTATTCATGCCGGCTCAGCAGATTCTCATCCAAAGACTGAGCCCTGAGCGTAGCGGGGCATTGCCTTGTATATTTTTTGTTTCCCTTTCTTTATGTTTTAGTCTTTTCCTCTCCCTTATAAGGCAACCTATTGGCAATATACATTTTGGTTAGGTATTTCATAGCTCAAGGTTGCAGCAGGGTTACACATGAGCACTATTATCTATGCTACGTTCCTTTCTCTCTAACACGTTCTTTTTGTACTTGGGGAAGGCCTTTATCTCTTTGTTTTAGAAGGGCCTCCTCCTCACACACACTTGTCATTCTTCTTATAATGTTTGTAACTCATTTTATGATACAAAAATACTGGAAAGTTTCCTTCAATTAACACCTTTGACTTCAGAACCTCTGGTAAACTTCTACTCCTAAAAAGTAGACAAATATCAAAATGATCAGGAGCTTTCAGAATTTCTTATAAATAATTCTACTGAGAAATTGAATCATATGTTTGCAATTTTTGTTTCTAAGTTTTCTCTACAAATAGATTCTTATATGCTCTGGGGTATTATGAGTCAAAGAACCTGGCTTAAATAGCAGTTTATTAAATGTTAATATAATAAATGAATAAGTCAAAGATAAGTTAATATATTAGCTTATTTGTTTACTTACTCTTTTCTTTCCTAAGTAATCGAATCTTATTTTTTAAAAACTTAGAATTTAGAACCAAAAAAATGTGTATTTTTAAAAAAGGAAAAGTAAATTATTTTCTTTCTTTGATCCATACCGCAATAGTATTTACTTTGCCAGACTAGCTAGTAAACATATTGGATAGCTCAAAGTATAAGGTTAAGACTAAGAAAGATTGTTTTTATTAGCACGTGAACAAACAAAAAGAAAATATGTGATACACAGGAGCAGAGAATGGAATTTTTTTTTTTTTTGTGGAGAATTACAAGCACAAGCTTACACTTGAGAAGTGTTGATATTTCTTTTGATTGTGGCTCATTTTCAGAAATGAGATAATCTCCAGTCATTCAAGAGGTAAGGTCAATATTTTAAACCTGTTCTACACCCCTCAGTCTTTTTCATCATTTTTTCAAACTAGAGAATATATTTTGATTGAGAATAATTTTCTAGGTGCTGAACAAGTCATTATACAAATGAAGCACCTTAAAATGTTGCAAATCACCTGTTTCAAAAAAAAAAATTAGTGGAAGAAACCAAATCTTGAGAACATATGTATTCCATTTAATGAGGTTACAAAAATAGCTACTAAACTTGTTTTCTTTTTTCCCTCTTTATGCCTTATATTTGTTCACATTAAATAGTTTTTGCTTTCTCTCTTGATCCTATTGTATGAAAAATTTGAAAGAAATAGTTCATAGAAATATGTTTAAGGTCCATGATATTGCTGCAAAGGAATTGATTTTGTTTGGTTTTGTGCCTGAATTGTATTCTGTGATGCATATTCCATGGTGTAATATTTTTTAATTCAGTCAATAGTTGATGGGCACTTAGGTTTGTGTGACTTTGCTGTTTTGGTTAATGTTACAATTAACATACAAATTCAGGTACTTTTCTTATATAATGATTTATTTTTCTTTGGTTATATAACCAATGGTATTGAGTTGACTGTTACTTATAATTTTTAGTTCTGTCAGAAATCTCCATACTGTTTTTCATAAAGGTTGATCTAGTTTACAATCCCACCAAGTATATATGTGTTCCCTTTTCTCTGCATCCATACCAACATCTATTGTTTTTCGACTTTTTTGTTTTTAAGTAGGATTTATTGAGAGGACAGAAAAGCTCCCACAGTGGGAGGAAACCTGAGGGGGTTGCCCTGTTTGACTTTTTAATGACAGCCATTCTGACTGGTGGAAGATATCTTGCTGTGGTTTTAACTAATAATTAGTGATGTTGAGCATTTTTTCATGTTTCTTGGCTTTTAGATGCTTTTTGGTCTCCTTTTGAGAAGTGTCTGTTTGCACCCTTTTCTCACTTTTTTCCCTCATTTTTTGTTGAAGTTTGTTTTTGTTTTGTTTTGTTGAGTTATTTGAACTTATTGTAGATTCTGGATATTGGTCCTTTGCTGGAAGCATAATTTACAAATATTTTTCTGATTGATTTGTTCTTTAATATCATTGTAGTTAAAAAGTGTATATTGTGTCATTTGAAATACTTTTATTTTAATGAGATTTTTATGTTCAAACCCATTAATTGTCTTCATAAACTTTATGAATATCTTGTGATAGCTATTGTATTATGTTGTTATGTGGTACAGTGTGCTAAAAGTTGCATTTAAAACAAGTTTTTAATCGTGTTGTCTTCTATATACTTACTGGTTTTTTAAAACATTTCTTCTATTGAATATTGAGAGATTAGAGATTGTGAGAAATATTTTGCATAATTGTTGACTTGTCTATTTTTTCTTTAAAATCAGTCAGTTATGTTTTAAAAACTGTAAAACTAAGTTGTTAGGTGTAAAAATATTTAGAATTGTTATGCCTTCTTGTTAAATTTACTACTTTATTATCAAATTGTCTTCTTTATTTTCAATAAATCTAATTTCCTTTTACATGCTTTGGTTGAATATTAAAATAACCTATGTTGATTAGTATTCATTTATCTTATATTTTGACTATTAATATATCTCTATATTAATGATACATGGATTTTTTAGGTAGCATATAACTGTGACTGATCTTTCTTTGAAATTTTGCCATATCAACCTTATAATTGGATCATTTATACTATTTACCTATGATATAATTATCAATATTGTTGGAGTTGAGCCTAATATTTTTATACTTGTTTCATTATTTGTTCTTTACATTTACTTATTTTTGACTTATTTTGGAATAACTGAGGATTTTCCAGAATTTTATTCTTTGTTGATTTATTAGATGTTTTGTTTGTTTAATTGCTTTTAGTGATTCGTTAGAGTTTATGTTAAATATCTATAATTTGTTACATTTTATTTCAAGTAAAATTATAATAGTATACCTCCATTTTCTTACTTTAGTCTTAATGCTAGTTTATCACATATTTTACTTTTTGACATGTTTAAAACTTCACACTAGATCTTTATTATTTTTTGTTTTAAACACTAAATTACATTTAATTATATTTTTTAAAAAAATTATACATACTGACAGATGTACCATCTGTCATGGCCTTCATATGTTTGTGTACACCCAGATTTCCTTTGTGCCTATATAATATTTTTAAACACATTTTTGCAGTTCATTTTTTTATGTGATGAATTTATTCAGCTTTTTAATGTCTGCAAATGTCCTTGTTTCATCTTTGTATTCGAATTTAAGATAACAGCAAAAGACCTTCTGAAATAGTTTTTCCAAATTATTCTCTCACTTCCATTGTTTGACATTTTTTGTTGCTCAAAATATTTCTCAATGTTTTATTCCAATTTGAATTCAATTTGTAAGTTGATTTTTTGATAACTAATGAGTTTGCCCACACATTTGCATACTTATTCTCTTTTGTGAATTGCTTATTTGATTATTTTAGCATTTTAATTTGGATTGTTTATGTTTGTCACTTACACCACTTCTGCAGTGATGTATCTACATATTCTAGAGTTCCCACAAAGTTTGCTCTACATATCTGTCATACACAATGCAAATATAATTTATATCACTGTGGACTTCTTTTTACTCTATCATGTATTTTGATACACAAAAATTATCAGTGTTAATACATGCACACTGATTTATTAAATATTTTAGTTTTAGGTTAGATACATGTTGATTTTCTGTAATAAAATCTGCTATATAGTCATCCAAAATTACTTATTAGTACCTTAAATGGAGCTTACAGGTATATATATATTTTCATTTAACTCTATAATCTACCTAAATTACATTTTGTGAATGATTTGAGATAAGGGTAAAGAATCATGTTTTTATGTTTTATAAGCATTTAGTTGATTGTGCTACATTTATTGAAACTGCTGACCTTTCCACAATACTCATTATAATATCTGTCCCATCAGGAAATGCTTTTATGTACTTGGGTGTGATTCTGGACCTAAATTTCTAATTATTTGTCTTGTGTATCTCTGTTCAATACATTGCTAGCTGTTTTATAAGGAATTGCAATATTTGACAAAGTAGTATTATCTACTCAGACCATGGCCATCAAATACCTCTTGGGTGTTTGTTACTATTAGTTTTTCATACAATTTGTTTGTTTAAGAACCAGTTTGATAATTTATACACACACAGAGAGACATACACACACACAACAAACTATGGCGATTTTAAAATTACTTTGATTCTATAGGCCAAAGGATTAGCATTTTTATGATGTCAGATTAACCAATTTATGTACATAATATTTTATCAATTTTCTACAATCTCCCACTTGTTTTTAATTTTATTTTTTACCTGACAAATAGTAATTGTAGATATTCATGGTTTACATGGTGATGTTTTGATACATATCATATATAGTGATCAGATCAGGGTAATTAGCATATCCTTCATCTCAAACATTTATCATTTATTTGTATTGAGAATGTTCAATATCCTTCTATCTCTTAAAAATTATGTGATATTTTCGACTATAGTCATTCTACTGTAGTTTAGAGCAGTGATCTTGAACCTTTTTGGCATCAGAGACCAATTTGGTGAAAGATAATTTTTTCAAGGATTAGGGATGGGGTTAGTGGCTCGAGGGAATCATCAGGTATTCGATTATTATAAGGAGCAGGCAACCTAGATCCTTGCATGTACAGTTCACAATAGGGTTCCCACATCTTTGAGAATCTAATGCCACAAATGATCAGACAGAAAGCTAAGCTCTGCTTACCCACGGCACATCTCCTCCTGTGTGGTCTGGTTCCTGACAGGCCAGGGACCTTACCAGTTTGCAACTGGATGTTGGAAACCCCTGGTTTAGAGCACTAGAGTTTTCCACCTATCTAGTTGTAATTTTGTATTCTTTAACAAATCTCTTGCTTCCCTTCCCTTCCTCCTATCCTTCCCAGCCTCTAATAGTCTCTGATTTACTTTTGTACTTACAAGAGATCAATATTTTAGCTTCCACATAAGAGTAAGAACATGTGGTATTTAACTTTCTGTTCCTGGATTATTTCACTTCACATAGCATCCTTCATTCATATCTATGTTGCTGCAAATGACAAATTTTCATTCTTCTTTATGACTGAATTATGTTCTATTGTTATATACTACATTTTCTTTATCCATTCATCTGTTAATGCACACTTAGGTTGATTCCTTATCTTGGCTCTTGTAAATGTTACTGCAGTAAACACGGGTGTGCATATGTCTCTTTGATATTATGGTTTTGTTTTTTGGATAAATTCCCAGTAGTGGGATTGCTGGATCATATGGTACTTCTATTTGTAGTTTTTCTGAGGAACATTCATAGTGTTCTGTATAGTGATGAAATAGGGACCGAGCACTTAATTCACAGACACCAACACCAAAAGTACAAGTTATAAAAAGAAGAGGTTTATTAGCCAAGAGCCAGGTCAGTGGCCACTTGCCTGCTGGACATAACAGTCCCACAGCAAGGGGCCCCCATTAACTGTAGGGACTTGCTTAAATCAGGCAAAACCACATTGGGATTTTCCAAGTGGACCAAACTGCAACATCCTGGAGGCCTAGGTACTTTTCAAGTAATGCTACCGGGGTTCACAGAAGTGGAAAAAAAAAAAAAAAAAGCTGTTTAACAGTTTAACCCAGCCAGCAGGTGCTGTTGCCAGTTTCCAGGAAGGGAACATTTTTTTTAACTGTGCAAAGGTTGAGTACATGCGTAGCCTAATTTTTGATTTTGTAGATTTTTTTTTAAGCCCCCTTCCACAGTGGCTGTACTTGTTTACATTCCCACCAACAGTGTATAAGAATTGCTTTATTTCGCCAGGCTCGGTGGCTCAGCCTGTAATCCCACACCTTGGGAAGCTGAGGTGAGTGGATTGCCTGAGCCCGTGGGTTTGAGACCCACCTGGGCAGCGAGATCTCATCTCTACAATAAATCACAAAATCAGCTGGACGTGGTAACGCATGCCTGTAATTCCAGCTGCTTGGAAGGCTGAGGCGGAAGGATCACTGGAGCCCAGCAGGCCGAGGCTGCGGTGGCCGGGAGTAGCCACTGCACTCCAGTCTGAGCGACAGAGTGAGACTCCAACTCAAAAAACAAACAAACAAAAGAATTATTTTATCTCTACATCTTCACCAGCATTTGTTATTTTTTTCTCATTTTGTCAATAATTATTCTATCTAGGAGAGATATTTCATTGTGGTTTGATTTGGATTTTCCTGATGATTATTGATGTCAAACATTTAAAAAATATATTTGTTGGTCATTTGAATGTCTTCTTTTGAGAAATTCCTGTTCAGATGTTTTGTCCCTATTACAATCATGCTCTTTGTTTTATTTTATCTTAATTTTTTTCTGTTGAGATGCTTGGGTTTCTTTCACATTTTGAATTTCAATTCCCTGTCAGATAAGTAATATGCAAGTATTTTCTGCCATTTTGCAAGTTTTCTTTTACTTTGTTAATTGTTTTCTTTGTTGCATAGTAGCTTTTTAGATTAATATAATCCCACTTGTTTATTTTTACTTTTTCCACCTGTGCTTTTGAAGTCTTATTTATAATTTTTTTTCCCAGACAAATGTCCTGAAGCATTCCCCCCATATTTTCTTATGATAGTTTTATTGTTTTGGGTCTTACATTTAGATCTTTGATTCATCTTGAGTTGATACTTGTACAGGGTGGAGACGGAAGCCTAGTTTTAGTCTTCTGATTCTGAATATTCAGTTTCTCAACACAGTTTTTGAAGTGATTATGCTTTCTCCAATAAGTGTTATTGGCACCCTTGTCAAAAATCAGTTGGTTTTACATATGTGTACTAAATTCTATGTTTTCTATTCTGTTTCATTAACCTATAGGTTAATGTTTTTAGGCCAGTACCATGCTATTTTGGTTATTTGAGCATAAGATGTCTTTCCATTTGCTTGTATCCTTTTCAATTACTATAATAAATGTTTTATAGTTTTTTTTTGTAGAGGTCTTTTACCTTCTTTGTTAAATTTACTTGCAGGGCTTTTTTTTTGTAGCTATTGCAAATGAATTTGCATTTTTAAATTTTTAACAAGCTTTTTATATATAAATATGATGCTCATTTTTGCATATTAATTATGTGTTTTGCACTGCTCAGGAGTATTTTATGATTTTCTCTTTTAGGATCTTGTGTGTGACTTTAACAGCTAAAGTATTTTTTATTATCTGATAATAAAATAAGTGAACATTTTTCAAAATTTAATTTTTGCTTTACAGATGATACACAAATATAATTGAAAAGCACACATTCAGTGTGCTTGCAGTAGATTTACAAATTATAGTAATGCTAACAATTTTTCTGTTGATTATTTTTGAATTATATTGTGGTATTGCTGGTAAATATTGGTAGAATTTCTTCCTTATTTATTTATGCATTTCTTTGCCAGTGGCATTTGACAGAATCCTAGTAAAATTTTGAGTAGAAATTGATAACAGGATTTCTTCTCTCAGCCCAGAGTGGAAGTTTCACATTTCCCATCAGATGCAATGTTTGCTGTAGAATTTTTTTCTGAAAATAATATTTGCATTAATAGAAAATTTATTTTTATGAATTAGTTCCACTATTTATTAAATTTTATCAAATCACTCTTCACTTATGAAGATAACATATACTTTTATCAGTTTTTTAAAATGTGGTAATTACACAATTTTAAATTAGTAATCAAATTTTGATTTATAGAGAGACTAAAGTTAGTTGTAGTATAACTTACTTGTGATTTATTTAGAATTTGCATTGCTGGTTTTTAAAATAATTATTGCTTTTAGTCATGATGAGATCAAGTTTAGTTTTTATTCTCATAGTATCTTTGTCCAGGGACAGATTATATTAGACTTTATAAAACAGGTGGGACTTTTTTCCTTTATTCTATTACTAGAGTAATTTGTGTAAAAAATATATTTTTTAAAGTTAGCGAGACTTCATCAGCATAGCAATCTGGTCTGAGCCTTTTTTTTGTTTGAATTGGTTCTCTCCAATGTGCTGTGGGAATGTTTCTACCTCCAGATACTATTTCTTCAGTATTTGTAAGGGTGTACTTTGTTCTTGGTCAGTTTTATCAAATTTTGTTTGAACGGGAACATAACTACTTTGTATAAATCTTGTAATGGGCAGCCTACACATGTTTGTAAAGTCATTATTAGAGCAATCCTCCTTTATTTATGGAATATACATTCCAAGAACCCCAGTAAATCACTGAAACCTCATATACTAACAAATCTTAGATATACTATGTTTATTTTTTTGTACATAAGTATCTATCAGAAAGTTTACTTTATAAATTAGACACAGTAAGAGATTAGTAAGGATAACAAATAAAGCAGAAAGTGGTCTTTCTCAAAGTGTCTTATTGTATGTAAATATTTTGGATTATTTTTGACCACTCAAACCACCAAGAGCAAAACTTGGATAAGGGAAGAACACTGTATTTATCTTTTGAATGTATCTTTTACAGTGATACCACCTTTTCTGTTTTTATTATTAATTATTTTAGGTCTTCTACAGTGAATTCTGAAGTATTTTCTAAAAAAATTATATGCGATATTTGCATCTCCATTTATTTCTTAATCAATGTCTGCATATATTTTACTGATATACATTATTTTTATTGGGTCAAATTTTAATATAATTTTGGAAATTGTTTTATAATTCCTAATGTTTTATCTCTAGCAATAAGTTATTTTAAAAGAAATTTATTTTTATTGATTTTAAATTGACTTTATTGTGTTCAAAATGCATACTCTGTATTAGTCCAATTTTAAAATTTTTTTAGACTCTATGGCCTATACTATAAAAAGTTTTAAAATAATACTCTAAACTAGAATAAATATTTTGCATTTGTTGGTATTTTCTATATACATCAACTGTATAAATTGTTTTAATATTGTTGTTTAAATCATATACACTTAACTTATTTTTTGTTGTGATGATTCTCACAGTTGGAAAGTATGCCATAAAATCTTGCATTATAATTATAGATTTTTCTATTTTCTATTTTCTTTTTTTTTTTTAACTTTACAAATTGATCCGATGGCATTAGCTCCAAATACATTTGAATGTCTTATCTTTTTCTGAAGAATGAAAACATTTCATAATTATAAAATGTTCACCTTTATTTCTTATGATATTTCTGTCTTATATTTAATTCTCCTGATAGTACTACAAAGTAGCTGTTTTTGTTATTTTTTGTGTTTAATCTAAAATTGAGAGTCAATTATCTATATTTTTCATTTTTTTCTTTAGTAAATAACATCAACCATTACTCTTGTAATCCTAACTTACTTGGACCACAAAATATGTCTCTTCCTTTGCATATATTTTTTCCCATCAAAATTCAGTCAGTAGGCAAACAAAGCTAGACAAATCCATACAGCAAATAGATCAGCTCCCCTGTTTGCTTACCTTACATAACTCGTAATTCCTTATTTTTCTCTGTACTATCACAATTTCCTTAATATTATATGTGTTAAGATATATATATATATTTTTTAATTAGTCTAATGAGCATAATGTCTCTAACTACTTTGACAAATATTTTTTCATTGTATTTGGCAAGTTTGGGCAAAGAAAGCAGTCTCCTATGCTTGCAGAAGCAGCGAAATGTGTCAAAAAGATGCAATAAAATTTTTGCATGATTTAATATCTAATAGAAAGAGAAAGAACATGATAACCAGCACACTGAAACCTGAGGAAAATATTTGCTGAGAACATTTAGTTCAATAATTTTTTTCAATTCAGTGGTTAAAGTTGAATTCTCAAACCAAACCTTCTCAGACTAAACATTTCTATTTAGTTCAGTGTGAAAATTACATATTCAATAACTTGAATTTTGTTTTTAACCTTCTTTAAGATGCTTATGAAATCCTTTGTGACTGAATTTATATTTGCCATGAGTATTTTAATCATATATATTTTATATACTGGATAAACTAAAAATGATTACTAATTACTCTTCTGTAGTCATTTATTCATTTTTTACAATATAATGAGATTATATTTTTCCTTTAACAGTTTCATCTGTCCTGGAAAAGAGGCTGAGGTTTCCTAAAAATAGCTTTCAAATTATTTATGTTCTAATGTAATTGCTCCTGTAAATGTAATATCCTGCTAGTTTATTGATCACAATTATAATGTGCTTTTTATACCTCTGTAATGTTGACTACTCATCATTGGTACATTAACTTACACCATTTAAAACTCATTTTCTTTTCCTTTAATTCTATACTAATAAAATCTAACCAAGTTATGAGCTCTGCACTAATATTATTTTCTACAGACATGATTGCTGATTTTGCATAGTAGTTAAATGAATGGACTTTGGGATCAGAAAAATCTAGGTTCCCATTTAAATGCTGCCATTTTAAAATTTGGGTAGTCGAATAATTTAAATTTAGTTAAATTTCATGGCATCAGAACACCTCATTTCTAACATGACAATTAGAGTATATCATTATGTTTTAAGTAATATTTGTGTAATGTTTGAAAATTATTCAGCATAGTTCTGGCAATAATGAGTCTAAATGTCTTCTAGCTGATGTGGTAAGCCATAAATATTTATGCATTTGATTTTTTGAGTAATGTATTTTTTTGAATAGTTTTAGTGAACAGAAAATTAACACTATCTACGATATTTCTTTAATTTCTCTATCACTCACATTTTAAAAAATTATAAATTACATTTTTTTCCTTCTGAAATGACAAGACAAAAAAACTTATCAAATGATTTACTAAATGGCAAACAGTACCAACTCTACTAATATAAACTTTACTTCCAATTATTTTGTAAAGTACATATATGCACAACTCTAAGCAATTCTCAGTAGACAATTCCTAACCATAAATCTCAAAAAGTTGATCTGAAAAAAAATTTTTTTTTTTTTTTTGAGTTGGCGTCTCACTCCATTGCCCACGCTGGAGTGCAGTGGTATGCTCACGGCCACCCCAGCATCCACCTGCTGGGAACCAGTAATCAATCTTCGAAGTGGCTGGAACTACAGGCATGTGCTACCATGACCAGCTAATTTATTTATTTATTTATTGTAGTAACTAGGTCACCATGGTGCCTGGGCTGGTCTGGAATCTTCAGGCTCAGGCAATCCTCTTGCCTCAGCTCCCAAAGTGCTGGGACTAAAGGATCGAGCCACCACGCCTGACCTTGAAAAAAAATCTTACAAAATATTTGATTAAGAATGGGCAAATAAGCCGGGCTCGGTGGCTCAGCCTGTAATCCCACGCCTTTGGGAGGCTGAGGTGAGTGGATTGCCTGAGCCGCA
>NW_007247679.1:123334-169055 GCF_000164805.1 Carlito syrichta | reverse complement strand
CACCCACCTGGGCAGCGAGACCTCATCTCTACAATAAATCAAAAAATCAGCCGGGTGTGGTAGCACAAGCCTGTAATTCCGGCTACTCGGAAGGCTGAGGAGGAAGGATCGCCGGAGCCCAGCAGATCGAGGCTGCGGTGGCCGGGAGCGGCCACTGCACTCCAGTCTGGGCGACCCAGTGCGACTCCAACTCAAAAAAAAAAAAAAAAGAATGGGCAAATAAATCAATAGTGATAATGTCTTCCTATGAATTGAACACATTGGAAAAATATTTTTCAACAACACTTTAAAAAAATAAATGTTAGTTATTAATAATTAATTTTCATAAAGCCTAAAATCCAGTTATTCTCTTTTATGTTCTCAAAATTGGAGCCTGTGCCACGGTTTAAAATATTCTCAGTCTTGCTCTTGCTGAACGAGGCTGTTATCGTGTATTCAAACATAAAAATACAATCAGAAAATTGCTTAAATTAGAAGTAAAAATTACTATTTCCTTTGCTTAGTTACTATCTCTTTTACATTTTTGACATTATTTTATGTCTTTTGTTTAATCTTTAGAGTAAGGAACTTAGTCAAGTCTTACTTGAAATTATTAAAATTAACTACATGTGTGAATACTCTTGAGTAGCCAGTCTTGCTTGAGTTAACACTTAGCTTCAATAGGTATATCATGTCTGAATATCCTAAATATATTTTAGCCATGTATTCCTTTTCAGTCAGTAGTATCTATGACTACTGTTAGCTTCTTTTTGTTCATTTCAACTTTTGAATAATTACAGTTTACTCTTAAGCAGTTTTAACATGATTACACAAGACTAACTCACAAGCACTATTTTTCAAGGTATTTTGATCAGACAAATAATACACATATTACTCTGTTATTTGATCTTTGTTTCAAGATATTTTGAGTCTAATGAAAGCAACATTAGTGGATAGGGGAAGAAATTAAGAGTACATATTTATAAGGAAGAAATAAGACTTGGAAAGCTATGAGTTTTCCTTTAGTATGTTTTTCCTGCCAAACATGATTCCTGACATTCCATAGTAGATAAATGCAACGGCTTTTGAATCAGAGAAATCTAGATTCATAGATAGAGCAATGCTAGTAATCTTCAAGGTAAGTGCAAATAGTGAGCACAGAGTTATTAGTTAAGAATATCAGCTGTTAAAATATGAATATCATAAACATTGTTTTACATGTTCATTGCATTTTTTTTTACATTTTATAAACCCATATATGTCTACACCAATTCACAATACTTGCACAAAATATACAAAACTTTTCAATGTATCTTTATAATAACTTCCATGTAATATGTTCTATGGTAATAAACCGCATAAATCATGCTTCCAATTTCAAATGCCATAGCCAGAAACAAAAAATCCTCTAGGTTAAATTTTTTAAAAATAAAATAAAAAGCCAGGCTCGGTGGCTCAGCCTGTAGTCCCGTGCCTCTGGGAGGCTGGGATGAGTGGATTGCCTGAGCCCGTGGGTTCGAGACCTGCCTGGGCAACTTGGTGAGACTTCATCTCTACAATAAATCACAAATTAGCTGGCTATGGTAGCGTGCGCCTGTAGTTCCACCTACTTGGAAGGCTGAGGCAGAAGGATCGCCAGAGCCCAGCAAGTCGAGGCTGCGGTGACCAGCAGCAGCCACTGCATTCTAGTCTGGGTGACAGAGTGAGACTCCAACTCAAAAAATAAATTAATTAATAAAATAAAATAAAATAAAAAGGAGTCCCTGTAGGGGGGATTGCGGGGTCATATGGGAGGTAAATTTTTGTACTTTTAGGTTTTGCCACACTGTTTTCCACATAAGCTGTACTAGTTTACACTCCCACCAACAGTGTAGAAGTGCTCTCTCTTTACCACATCCTCTCCAGCATCTGTTGTTTTTTGAGTTATTGATGATGGCCATCCTGACTGGAGTTAGGTGGTCAGTGTGGTTTTAATTTGCATTTCTTTGATGACTAGTGAGGCTGAGCATTTTTTCATGAGGAGTGTCTATTCATATCTTTAGCCCATTTTGTAATAGGGCTGGTTTTTTTTGTTTTTGTTTTTGTTTTTTTTTTGGCATGTTTGAGCTCCTTGTAGATCCTAGATGTTAGGCCTTTGTCAGATATACAGTTGGTAAATTTTTTATTCCCAGTCTGTGGGCTGCCTCCCCACTCTGTCAATGGTTTTTTGGCTTTGCAAAAGCTTGTCAGTTTGGTGAGATCCCACTTGTCCATCTTATCTTTTATGGCATGGGCACTTGGGATATTTATCAGGAATCAAGTTCCATAAGGGTGACTCTTGTGTTTTCTAAGGTTCTTATAGTTTGAGGTTTACATTTAGGTCTTTGATCCATTTCAAGTTGATTTTTGAAAAAGATAGTTATACACACATCTTTATTTAATAATTATTCACAATAGCAAATTGTGCTGCCCATTGAAAGAGTCCTGGATAAGAAAACTGTGGTACTTATACATGATACAGTCACAAAAAGGACAAAATTATGAACTTTGCAGCAACTTGGATGGACTTAGAGGCTATAATACTGAGTGACCCATCACAGAAACAAAGAACCGAGTATCACATGTATTCACTCATAAGTGGATCTTGAACAATTATCATAATACTATAAGAAAAGGATTGGCAGTAGTGGGAAAGTGCCAGGGGAGGGCGGGGGTGGGAAACTGCGGAGGAGGGAGCACACCTCATCAACAAGGGTACCTGCACAATGAACATTTGTATGCCTAACACTGAATTGTACATCACATATTTAAAATAGCAAAGAAAAAATTTTAAGAAATAAAAAATAAAAAGGAGTTGATTCTCCAGGAATAATATTAAGAAAGTACTTACATTGATTAATGTAACTTTCTTGGTGTCATTTTTGCTGTGTAGAAGCAACAACATTTTAGTGACATTAAGACAATAATTATTTATTTCTTAACATTTCTGGGTTGGCTAATGTCAAGGTCATCAAGGGTGCACTTAGCTGGACTTTGTTCCAAGTCTGCTCTGGAGTTCTGTCATTCTCTTTCACCCAGAAGCTAGCTGTATTGGGTTTTTCTTAGAACAATGGCAGCAGAAAAGAAGTAAAAGTTCAATCACATAGGTATATTTAAAGTCTCTGCTTACACCTGTGTATATAACATTTTTGGTCCATACAAGTTACATGAGTAAATCTATCTTCAATAAAGTGAAGCTTCTCCCACAGAGATGAGGATGAGGAGCATTATTTGCTGAACAATAGTTGAGTCTCCTATAATTTATAAGAGATTTAGAATAAGTTCATAATACTGTTTAGCAAAGAAGAGTTGTAAAATGCTATAAAAAATAAAATCCTAAAAGACATTAAGGCATACTTATCAAATTGAAGCTACTAATAGAATATTAAATGGAACCTAGTATGACTGATTAATTGGTTTAAAACAAGAGATAAAGTGTTTAGTCATTTTAAGTTGTTTAAATTGTCATAAATCTATAAACATTAGCCAACAACAATAATTAGTACCACAGTGAATAAAATTGTATAAAATAAAATTATTTAGATAGATATTGTCATTTCCATCTATCAATGTAATACTATGAAATGAGACTCAAATAAATGTTAGAGTGGTTTTAGGGTGTTGTTAACTTACACTCATTTTAATAGTGAATTTTACTAAAAATTTTAATGAATGTTGAGTTTCAGATATTAAGAGATAGAAGGAGATATATATACACTCATGTTTATAAATACCTATATTCACTTTTAAATATATTTCAGTGGCTATTGTTTTTATTTCATTATAAATGCTATCAGTTGTAGATATAACAATGTACTCCAAGTTCATCAACTAATATCTATATCTCACAATTCTCTGAATATATTTTTTCTTTAAAGATGTAACCCTCCATGTATATGTATTTGTTTTAATTTTAATAAATTTTAAAATTAAAGCAATGGCATATATAGACTTTTTATTATCCATATTTTATAACATCTTGTTTATGAATCACCAAGTTTTAAATTTATTAATACTAAATATCTAATACATTTAGTTTTAGAAAAACTATACCTAGAGACATTTAACAATAAATAATAAACACTTTGGTATTAACTATGATGCATTAAATAATACTTCTGAATCATTTCTTCTATAAACTCAATGACAAACTACAACTGCTTAAAATGTGCTTTTGCTTGTTTATGGTTTTATTTCCACTCAATCATAATATTAAGAAGTTATGAAAACTATGGTGTTGTAGTCCATAATGAGATTGATTTTTACTTGTGCAATTTGTTCTATTACATTTTTTGTTTCCTTCAAGATAATAAAGAATGACAACAAATAATTGCCATAGAAAATTAGGTTGCTTTATTATGCATCTTAACTATTTAAGAAGATTTACTTAAATTATTATAAAGCAAAAATTATCAACTGACTTTAAAGATAAAAGATATCCCTAAAAGAGAAAAAATAACATATAAATTGTAGAAATATATGATTAATATGAAAATAGCTTAGTATAAAAAATACTGATAAAATAAATGATAAATCAATGCCGGTGGTTCTTATATTTTTAAAGTGATAAAGGCTATTTCCAAACACTAGAAGGAAAGTCATGTACAAGATATGCTAGAAAACTATATTGGGTAAAATAACTCCAACTTGAAATCTGCTGTTTTTAAATTGCTTTAGAATTGGTCACATATTATATAAGAACTTTATATATAGTTTTTGCTGTTTTCTAGTTATATTTAGATCTAGAAAACACTACTACTATGTTTTAAATTTTATTTATCAAGCATTTTCCTTTTAAAAGATATCCTATTTCTTGAGACAAGGTTTTGAAGAGTTTAGAATCAATTATATGATTACTTGACTTAGTATATAAACTATAGACTATATTGTCATATATCCTTGAAGTATTAATACTAAAGAGACAATAAAATTATATCATTTGTGAGATGTAGGCGTTCACTGGGAAACTTGCTCTGAAACATAATATACTTTCAGAATTCATAGTCATTCCATAGTTTACAACAATGACTTATTCCCCAAGAACCTTGTATGATAATAGATAGGAAAGATTGTGGTAATAGTAGTGGTACTTCTGGTCTTCCTGGTCCCTCTACTCCTTTCTCTTTCTTCTTTTCTTTCTCTTCCTACTCCAACTTATTGCTGTCTGAAATTCTGGCATACATTTCCACTTATCCCATGCTAAATACACAGGAAGAGAAACTGAGATCGTTCAATTTCTTCTTTGTGACACATACTGACATATGTAAGCTCCTGAAGTCATATACGCATTGAAGTGATTTATGAGATATATAATATATTTAAGTTCATTTAATTATCATATTATTTGCAGAAGGTGTTGATATGAATAGCCTACAAGTGAAGTAACTAAATTCTAGATTTTGTATATTGCCACAAGTTATCCATTTTGTCAAAGCAAGATAAATATTTCTCCATGCGTTCACAGTCTTGGTGAAATTGATTGTTTAAAATCCCAGAAAACTCAGACAAATTTTAATATGATTTTTCTTCGATACTTCTTATACCAATTATTTAATTTCCAGATAATTCACTAGGTATCCCCATGTCCAATAAGTCTTCCTTCTATTGTCGCTTAGGTTCCCATGATATCTAACTCAGTTTTGCTTGTCATGCTATCTAGCTATGCAATAATTTATTAAATTAATAAGCTTATTAATTTAATAATTTAGTCATTTATTAAATTGTATTATTGTGATGGAGAATGTTTTTATTTCAGTCATTTTCTTTCAAATTATAATCTTAAATAAATCATTAATGTGATTGTTCATCATAACATTAAAATGATACTCTTAAGTTAAAGTCTCTTTTGACAGCTCTGCTAATTCCATCCTTTTCTCCTCCATGTACGTATTGCTATTATCTAGTGTATGTATTCACAGTTTTTTTCTTATGTATAAATGTGTACATATTTAAATGTAGAAATCCATACTACTAGTGTATGTGTGTGCTTTCTTTTGCACAATTGATATTATATTTTAAATTCAATATCTCTCTGAATATTTGGTATAAGTTTCAATATTATATACATAATATATTTATAAAAAATGTTTGCACTGCATTTCATAATATGATTGTCTCTTAAGATTGTTTTATCATTTTCTAACAATGTACACTATTGTTTCTTATTTTTCATTATTAAAAATAGTGACGGCCGGGCTTGGTGGCTCAGCCTGTAATTTCAGTGCTTTGGGAAGCCAAAGCAAGTGAATTGCCTGAGCCTGTGGGTTCGAGACCAGTAGGGGCAACTTGGCAAGATCTTGACTCTATAATAAATCAAAAATTAGCTGGTCATGGTAGTGTGCGCCTGTAGTTCCTACTACTTGGAAGGCTAAGGCAGAAGGATCTCTGGAGCCCAGCAGGTTGATGCTGGAATGAGCCTGCCACTGTACTCCAGGTGACAGAGTGAGACTCCAACTCAAAAAAAAAAAAAGTTTCCCTGGATATTAGTGCACATATTTTATTATGCACACATAAAGGTGAATTATTAGAGAATAAACAAAAGAAGTGTTAAAATATGAAATATGCACATTTCTACATAATAGTTTTTATCGAATTACTTTCTACAGAGCTATCACAATTTCTACTCTCCACAAAATTTGGTATTATGAAAAGCTTATGGTTAAAATATGCTAATTATTTTGCATTTCTTTTTATTTGTGAGAGGATGCACCTTTTTATTGAACATTTTTATTCTTTTTATTTTTGGCTTTCATTCATAATTGTTTTCCAGTTATGTACTTGAATTGCATCTTATTTTCTTTATTTGCATTGTTGGAATTTATATATGCTGGATATAAATTATTTGCGTATTAGACATGTGGTAAATGTTTCTTCTCAGTCTGTCCATTTTTTAACAAAGTATATGTTAAATTGGAAAATTAATTTTGATGTAATCAACTTTAGCAATGTTTGCTTTATTTGCTTTGCAAGAGTGAAGAACCAAAGAATGAAATTATTTTTTGGAGGGCAGGTCCCTTGGAATATAGGCTTCCCCCACCAGGTAAGTGTTCTAGGAACCCATGCTCATCAGTGTACCAGCTAATATTGTGAGAGGCTTCCTTCAGCTTCACTTATTGTTTTTGAAGATTCTTTCAATATGTATGCCCATTTCATGATGGGTGATTTAGGAGTGCACTTGCCCACACTGTGCTGATTGATTAGTTTTTGATGAAAAGGCTTGATACCCATGGGGCACCCTCCCTATTGACCCAACCAAGCCCTGAGAAACTTTTTTTGTTTGTTTGTTTTGGTTTCTCAGGATGAAAAAGTCTTCAAAGGAAAACATGTTGCCATGTTTAAAAAGTGAAACCAATGGCAGAAGCACTAAAAAGCATCAAAATTGACGAGTTCAAAAAATGTGTCTTGATAGGTGCATTGCATCAAATGGAGAATACTCTGAAGGTGACTGATGTTAGAACATGTAAGAATAAATGCACATTTTTTTAAATAAATAAATTTCCTTTTTTGGTCCCCCTCTTATTTCTTGTTTAAATTTTATTTCTTTTGCATAGTCACAAACATTTGACACACATTTTATTTTTTTTTTAATTTTTTTTATTATAAAGATGTGGGGTATTGTTCAGGATTAGGTATACAAACATTGATTATGCAGGTACTTTTGATGAGGTATGCGCCTCCCTCCCTCCCCTAGCAGTTTCCCTCAACTGCCAATCCCACCCCCCTCTCCCGACAGTTTCCCTTTACTGCCAAACACTTTCTTATAGCATTATAATGAAAGTATTCCAGGCAATTGAGAAGGATGGAATTCTACCCAAATTAATTTATGAAACTAGCATCACACTGATACCAAACAGGGTAAAGATCCAACAAAAAAAGAGAACTACAGGCCAATATCCCTTATGAACATAGATGTAAAAATCCTCAACAAGATTCTAGCAAATCGGATTCAAAAACACATCTCAAAAATCATCCACCATGACAAGTAGGCTTCATTCCCAGGATGCAGGGCTGGTTCAACATTTGCAAGACCATAAATGTAATTAAATACATCAAAAGATGTAAAACAAGAACCACATGATTATATCGTTAGTGCACACATTTTATTTTAAATAGCTAAAAATTTTTAAAGTGTATACTTCAGATCCAGAATGCCTTCGTTAACATTTTAATATACTTATTTATTTAGCAACTTTGTGATATTGGACAGAAAATATATTCTCTTTATGCTCCAGTTCTCTAATATATAAATTTGGAATTGTAATAATAATTAATATGTTTATTGCAGTGATTAAGTTATTTACCAGGGGAAAATAATTCACTTAGACACTTAGAATAGTGTCTAGCATGTGATAGGCACTATATCATGGAACATTTTTTTAAAATTTCCAATCTTTTAAACCTGGTTTGAAATGTATAACTTAGTTACATTGGAATATATGCATAGATAACATGTCTACTCTGTTTCATTGTTGTATTGCATTTCTGAATCAGAAATAAATTTGAATAAAAGTGAAAATTTAAAAAAGTCAAAAGAGAGGCAGTCACATCATGAAGGACCAAGAGTTTAGAGCCTATGCTTAGATATGTATTCTTAATACAAAAACACTACTGAAAACAAATGATTTCTATTTAAACATCTAAAAAATTAGAAATCCCTTATTACTAAGTAAACTATGAAAATATCATTTATGACAACAGTTATTTTAAAAGAAACAAGAGTGAGGTCACAATTGTAATACAGAATTACATATTAAAAATAGAATTGCAGGGAATTGTAGATTTCATACATACACTTGTTTTCATATTTCAAAATTTATAAATTAATTTAAAAAGAGGAAACTTTTTATGTTTAAATGATTGAAGTATTAAAATGATTGAACTATCAAATTAAACTTACTTGAATTAGAGATATTAGCAGTTTTAAGTTTTACTAATAGTTATTACGAGTATAAATAACTGTAAGTCACAGGTGAGCACAGACATAGGACTGCCAATTTGGTTCCTCAAGTGTATTATTGTTGCGTTAGGATGCATAGTTACCTAGATGAAAATGTGAGGTTCAAAATTGACAGAAAAGGTCCCATTTTATTACTAAATATCTCTTTTTTGCTCAGATTATTTCATTGCATTAATAAGATTTTCTAGGGAGCCATGCCTCATCAATTACTTGATTCTATGCATGTTTAGCATAAGTAATCCTAAGCAAATGAGTTACAATCTGCAAGGACATTTATTTCATTATCTAGAATCCTCCTTTATGAAGTACTGTTCATTTATTTGCCTAGGAATTCTATCACTTTTATTATAAAAATTTACAAAGTTACCTTATTTTATTCAGGCAATATCCCACAGTAAAGGAAGAGAGGCTAGATAGACGATTTAACCATTTTCTTCCCCTTGTATAATGCTACTGCTGCCAAGGTTGAGACACTGGAAGTGTGCTTCAATCACAGTTCTCCAGAGAAACACAAGCAATCCAATCAGTTGAAAGACCTCAAGACATTTTGCCTCAAGAATGCTTAATGAATTCTTGCGTGAGTTCCCAACCTGCCTGCTTATCCTAAGAATTTCAAACTTGCAGGGCCTCAAAATTGCATAAGTTCATTTTATTAAATAAATGTATATTCCAGTAATGTCAGTTGTTGCTAGGAATAACTTAACTAATTGGATGAACCTTGCTTATATTATTTAAGAAAATCTTACTTAAAGTTAATTGCTTATAGAAGTTAACCACATTGACAAAACACCTTCACAGCAAAATCTAGACTGTTGTGTAATTAAATGAGTGTAGTCTAATACAGTCTAGTTTAGTTGACTCATAAAACTTGCCATAACAAAATGTGGGCCCTCTGTTAATGCAAATAACTCCTGCATTTGGGAGTTACTCAAATCCTGATTCTCAATATACCAATCCTATTTGATAAGCTCTGTTGATAAACTTGATTTTATTGTATGATTGGTAAGAAAATATCCTGTTCACTAAATTTAGGTTCAATCAATTCCTATCTGTCAATGGTCAAGTTTTAATTTTCACTATATTTCATAAGTTGTTTCTTAAGAAACAATGCCTAATTTGGCTTTGTTCTATGTGGCACATTGTATGTTTCAAAGATGGCCACAATAATGTCTTCCAGCTTACATATTTTCTACACTGTGACCATGACACTTCTCACACTGAGAATAACTTGGAGAAAAAAGGTATTATATAATTTTATCAAAATACTGGTTTTGAAATCAATGACATGTATTAATGTTAAGATATTTTGGAATTTAAATAATTTATCATATTGTTGAAGATTTGTTCTTTATTTATTTTTTAGCTTTATATTTTGTCATTAAATCACTTACTCTAAAAATGTCAGCCTCCTTCTCTGATTTAATGGACTTCTAAATTTTACCACCTTTGAGGTTTACTATACTAGCTACTCTCTGGTAGCCCCAAAGTATGTTTTGTTTCATAGTTTCATGTGACTACAGAACGCTCTCAACACTTGGACTCTGGTACCACACATTTTATAAAATTACAAATGCCTCAGGAAGAATACTTTTCAAAATGTTGATTTCAATGTTTTTTTACTTCTCTACGATAAACCTCATGTAACTTTATTTTGTTTTCAATTTGTTCATTTTTATTGCTTTATATTAAATTGTTTTATCATAGGCAGAAACAATTTCTGTCTTTAATGTTGAATATTATTACTTAAAACTTAATCATTTCTGATTCTTTACACATACAATAAAATAACTATAAAACTTAATAATGGCTTTGTTGTCAGTGGCCTTGTTACACAGTTTTTTAATTATCCTGAAATCTATATCTTTTTCCATAGGGTCTTTGGTGTTTCAAATAAAAGCAATAATTTGCTTGCAGTGGTACAGGAGATACACATGTCAAGAAGTATTTGACAACTAAGCTTTCAGGAAAAATGTGAATCAAAAACATATATATATGTTGAATCAAAGTAAAACAACTATGCAAAACCCATAAAGATTGTTGATGAGCATAGAATTTACTTCCAAAAAAATTTAGCTTTGAAAAACTGGGGACTTTGCTATTACAAAATAAATACACTTTTAGAAAATCCATAATGAAGAGAAAAGCATATAAGGATATTCAACTTTAGAATAAAGTATTTCTCACTAAAAGTATAATTTAGAGCCATTTGCCAATTTTTAACATAGAAACAGATTTTTGAAAAGGTATCAAAATTCTAAAATATCAACACCTTTAATAATTTTGATTACTTAGTGGAATATATTTTGAGGATCTGATAGACTATGCAGTGAAGCAACATTTACTTAAATTTTGAGACTTCTTTATTTATCTCCTTCAAGATCAAGAAAATTAATATATAAACTTTAAATATGCATATTATGTTCTCATTAACTAAAACTTTTCTTTTCTCTACCAATTTCTTTTTTTCTTTAAATTCCTTTATCTATATGAGTTTTTAAAATCTTACTTGTCAAGTAAGATTTTACTGCTGATTTCTAAGGGGAGGGTATTTGAATTTGCTTATTCCTTTCAAAGGGAGTTTATTTATTCTTTACATTTTTTATAAGTCTTAACTTCTTATTTAGAAAACAAATTGCACTAAAACAATATAAATTACAAATATCTTCTTCAAGGAGGTCTCTGAATAAGAAGTGATAAAAATCAGTACTGAATTTCATACATTTATAAAACTTTTAAAAATAAATATATATTAAGACATTTATAATTGAAGCAAATGTGTAGTTGAATACATTTATGATGAGTAATTTATAAGGTATCACATTAATCATTAAGTATAGAAAATTTTGCTCAGGCCAATGGATATTAACAAAATTGATACTGATGATAAAAAGGAACAGGTATATTTAACTCTCTGCTAATTCCTGAATTCCGGTTAAGACTGGAATCAAGGTAAATATAGCTGGCTACAGACCCACAATTAATGCCTCAATGCTTTGGACATTATTTATGGTTGACCCTTTCATGATAGACTGGTTATTCATAAGACCTGCTTCATCAAGACCCGGCCCATTAGTGAACACAGAATGGATTTGCCATTATTCTTCCTGACTGCACCCCACACGCGCTTTCTTTGTATTTAAACTCTATAACTTTGAAACATATGATTGCCATCACCTATACTACTTAGATTTTTGACATAGACAGACTCTCCCTCAGCCCTACTGTGATCAACAGTCAAAATGCCAAGTACGGTATTACAATAAGGTATTTTTCTAACACCAAAGCAGAGGCATGTGTTTATGACCAAAGGCGTACATTTTTGTGGAATTAATGTTTCCTTAACAAAGAGAAGTTCTGTCAAATGGAATAATTAAAATTTCACATCTTTTATTTTAAAATTTCACCTTCCCCAATGTGATAAAAATGCCATCTTCTGAAGTTTTTTTAAATCAAGTAAAACCATTACTTAGTATTACTAATCATAAGACATTTATTATTATTCTTGGCACATAAATATTTGCAGAACTTACTTGCTGGCAATGTACGTTCATGAAAGTTTAAAAAGAAATTAGCTTGCATAATATAGCTGGTTTATTAAAATGTATTCCAGTGTTTTCTTTTTAGAGAAGGTACACTTGCTCATTAAAACAAAAATGCATAAAATACATCTTTAGTTGTTTCTAAAGAGTCCAATCAATTGTCAGATATTTTCACTACCCTGAAGTATTCTATCTCAGATCCATTGGTCTAGTATTATGTAAATATTGTGACCATCCAAAGGAGAAAATATGATATATTATGTACACTGATTAATTCTAATTGGGTTATTGAACAGTAAAGAAAAATGTTGAACCTTGCAAATGTTCACATTAAAATCTCTGATATAGACATTTTATTTATTCCAGTTCCCAATCCAAGTTTAAAAAAAAAAGATGACTTTAACAAAAATGTTTTATTTTATTTTAAAACAGATATAATTATTTAGCAATATCACAAAGTAGAAATCTGAAAGAAAGAAATCTGAAAGAAAGAAAGAAAGAAAGAAAGAAAGAAAGAAAGAAAGAAAGAAAGAAAGAAAGAAAGAAAGAAAGAATGATGGACAGATTGCAGAACACTGCAGGAAAACAAAGTTCTGGGAAAGAAAGGAAGACAATGGTTGGGCAAGTTTTTGAAAGCTTACCTAGGAATCAATAAAATATTGGCTTAAGTTATACTGAGAATATACAACATTATTCATGTATTATTACATACAAATACTGAAGCTCACAGAAAATTGTATTTTATTTAAATAGTAATAGTCACTTTTCACTTTTTTAGTGAATAGTAATAAACATTGTATGCATCTTATGAATGTATAACTTGGCCATTAATTCTTTAAATTTTCATGCTACTATAGTTTTTCTGATTTGCCAAATTATCTTACATTCTATTAGAATCATTGATTGGTAAGTGAAAACACTAAGTAATTTATTTATGTTTATTTACATCAAAGACATATTTTTATGAGCTTTTGGCAAAAAAAAAAAAAAACCCAACAACAACAACAACACTAGAAATCAACAAACCTTAATTCTGTTTCTAAGGTCTTAAACAATTGCTCAATGCAGATAAAAATACATGCAGTTCAATATCTTCTTATTTAGCATGGAATTGAATCATTACCACTGTCACATCCAGTGGGCTTCAGAAGCACTTCTTAAATAGCTTCATTTATTTATAGTCAATTTAAAATTTCTCTAACTCAGCCTTATTGAGTGATAAAATTTAGGGCTTTGTAATACACTGGGATTTTCAAAGAAGGAAACATTTTTATTATATATATGTGCAAAAGAAACCAATAGAGACTGGTAGTAAGTGCCTTGAATTCTAATTCTTGACACACACCCTCACAGTGAAAGATTCTCACAAGTCTAGAAGTCTACTTCATGGTATAGATGTGACTTATAACAAAAGAATGGTTATTAAGATCCCCTTTTAGACTATCTCTTAGCTGTGCAGAACACATATATCTTCATTAGGATAGAGCCTAAGGAATGTATTTGTTTCTAACTCTATCCTAAAGTGATTAATGTAAAACCAACTACAGTAGTCCAAGTCCATACGTGTTTCTAGAGCTCAAACTGTTTTAACTTCTCTCAATTATTAGCAATTTAATGTTAAAAGTTTAGGAAGAAAGGGGAGAAATGTTGTGGGACAGCTCTTATTGTAATAAATTTTGCTAATATCCTAAGTAGAAGGTAAACTTAATAGCTATTTACTCAACTGCTTCCAATTACTTAGCATTGTATAATTAATAAAATATTAAATCAGTCTGATTTAATCCTCCTGAAAATATAGTCAGCCTATTTATGAATCTTTTAGACTTGTCTGGAAAGAAATGACACCATCAAATGGTATATTTAAAGATAATTTAATGAAATGAATATTTGCAGACATAGTTGTAGATTTTAGTGGAACTAAAAGGAATGACAAAACTCTCAAAGAGTAATAGCTAGAAGTTATTACCATGTCTTGATTTGAAGGAGATAACTCATTTTATTAAAGCTCAGTAAATGCTGGAGTAATGAAAAAGAAGCCACACAAATGTAACTCTGGCCATAGAGGAATACAGCAATCACAAAACAGTGGCTCATGAACAGAGCAGGTAAAATAAATACAAAACTGGGAAATCTTCCAATTCCAAAATGACAGCTTCAAAGCAAGCTGTCTTCCTTTCACTCTTCATAAAAAAAAAAGTATAGTGACAGCATTATCACCAGCAATACTCCATGACTCAAATATGAGAAGAAAGTTCTCAGAGTCACACAGAAAGAAAGAAAGAAAGAAAGAAAGAGAGGAAGGGAAGGGGGGAGAAAGAAAGAAAGAAGAGAGAAAGAAAGAAAAAAACTCAGAGAAGACAGTAAGAGAACAGGATTTTAATATCCATGATGTCCCACCCCCTAGTCTACCCAGAACCAAGTATGCAGAAACCTACTCCCCTACTCATGGTTTCTCCACTGAGAAAAGTGATATTGAGGTGCACAACCAGCTTCCCAACATCTTGGATTCCCTGGCAGGAGAACTGAACCGCTTCTGCCTCAATCCATGGGAACCATCAGCAGTGCTTGGAAAAACACATATCACTAGGGACAGCCAGGGACAAAAGGGAAAAGCAAGACTATAACCTCAACCTGGGAATTCTGCTCTGTAAGAGAAGGAGCACAGCCAGGCTCAGCATGTAATCTCAGCACTTTGAGAGGCCGAGACAAGTAGATTGCCTGAGTCCACAGGTTTGAGACCAGCCTGGGCAAATTGACAAGACCTCATCTCTACAAAAAATAAAAATAAATAAAATAAAATATAAAATATAAATATAAAATAATTAGCTTGGCATGGTAGTGCAAGCCTGTAGTTCCGGCTACTTAGAAGACTGAGGCAGAAGGATCATGGAGCCCAGTAGGTCAATGTTGGGGTGACTGTGAGTGTACCACTGCACTCCAGCCTGGGTGACAAAGTGAGACTCTGACTTAAAAAAGAAAAAGAAAATGAAAAAAAAAGAGAAGGAGCTGACAAATCAGAGTGATTGTTCAGCAGCACCAGGCTGTACAAAATTTTTTCCACAGTGTCTCTGGGCACAAAGCCTTACCCAGCCTCCTCACACTACTAGATTCCCACTTTGGGTCCTCTGCTCCCAGTTTTATGGCACTATAATTGTTTACTAGAACTAAGACAAGCCTGGGCTTAAAGAGCCATCCAGTGCCAAAAAGAAGGCAGTGACTTGGCAGAATAAAAAATGAGAAAATCAACAGATAAATTACAAAAGATCTCCACACAAATGTGTCCGATAAAAAACAAACAAGCCAGACAGAAAAGACTGAAATAACTCAGCCTTCAATAAAAAATATAGACCTACATGTGCAAGAAAAAAAAGTAAACAAAAAATCATGATGTTTTTAAACAAACGAAGCAAGGAACCAGTGAGTGAGTGCAACAAGACAGTGATATGGAAACTCTCTGGTCGAGATTCCAAAATATCAATTTTGAGGACACTTAGGAATCGCACAGAAGATAACAGAGAAAAACAATTTAGACATTTATCTGAGTAATTTAACAAAGAGATTTTAAAAAAATTTTAAAATAGAGCAGAAATCTCATAGACTGATATTTACTGAACTGAAAAATTCATTAAAGGCTCTTAACAGCAGAATGAATTAAACTGAGGAAATAATTAATTGCTGAAAGACAGGCTATTTGAAAATGCATTCAAAGGACAGAAAAGAAAAAGCAACAACGATTGCCTATAAGATAAAGAACATTACCTCAGAAGACCAAATCTAACAATTGCTGGTATTTAAGAAGGCATTGAGCAAAAGAAAAGAGCAGAAACTTCTTCAAACTAATAACAGAAAACTTCCCAAAGTTGAAAAATAGATAAATATCCAGATACAGGAAGGTTATAGAATGCCAAACAAATTTAACCTAAATAAGTCTACCCCAAGGCATATAACAATCAAGCTCTCAAAAATCAAGAACAAAGAGAATATCCTACATATGGAGGAAAAAAAAAAAGAGAGAGAGAGAGACCAAATAGCATATGAAAGAGCTCCAATTTATCTGGCACCAGACTTTTAAGTAGAAACCATACAGGCCAGGAGAGAGTGGAACAACATTTCAAAGTACTAAAAGAATGCCAAACTTCTTCCTCTGTCTTTTGGCAAAATATAAAACCAGTAAGCAGAGGATCTAGGGATTAGTTCTCAGAATGCAAAGAAGTAAAAAATAAATAAATAAATAAAAGTGACTGACAAATTGTGGCAGATAAAACATGGTATGTATCTGAATACTATAAGTTACTATAATTTTTAGTTGAGAAAAGCTCATAGGATGAAACATATTTAACATTTATTGGCTCAAGTGATTATGCAAATAATTATTTAAATACATAATTTATAGTTCTAACAATTTGAGAATTTATTATATTAATTTAATAACGGTTGCCTAATAGAAAAATAAAAGGAGTAAATACATTGCTAGTTGACAAGCCACTTCAGATTTTATTCCTATAAAAAGAATGAACAATAGTTTGCATGCTCCTGAATTTACTATGAGAAGCCTATGTAGTCATTAAGCAAAAGGTTTAGTAAAGAAAAGTAATAAAGTATAAAATATGCTATCAAATATTGAAATAACACTATCCAAAATTCACTTTAGGTGGTATGTAAGAACAAATGCACTGGGGAATCCTTTTACCACAAAATATTTAGATTCTTGTGTAACATAACTAATAATTAAATCAACAGATGAATTCATATATGAGAAGAGTAATCAGTAAACACACAAAGAAGATGTGATTGTCTTAAAGGCTTTGGAAAGTAGAAACAGAAAGAAATGTGAAGCAAGTAAAGAGTAGGGAACTGAGGCAGATATGCTGCTCACAGGGAGCCAGGATGCTGAAAGGGTTTATTTTTTATTTACTTATTTTTTTAACATTTTTTTTTATTTTAAAATTGTGGGGTACAGTTAAGGGTTAGGTATACAAATATGCATTGTGCAGGTACCCTTGTTGATGAGGTGTGCCCTCCCATCCCCAGACAGATATTGACTACCGTTAATCACACCTCCCTACCCCTCCATGCCCCCCCCATCGTTTCCCACCACTGTCAGTCCTTTTCTTATAATATTATGATAGTTGTTCAAGGTCTACTTATGAGTGAGAACATGTGATACTCAGATCTTTGTTTCTGTGAGAGATCACTCAGAATTATAAACTCCAATTCCATCCTGGTTGCTGCAAAATTCATGATTTTATTACTTTTTATGGCTGCATAATATTCCATTGTGTATATGTACCACATTTTTTTTTTAATCCAGTCCTCTTTTGATGTACGGCATGGTTGGTTCCATGATCTTACTATTGTGAACAATGCTGCAATAAACATACATGCACAGGTATCTTTGTTATAGAGTGACTTGAGTTCTTCAAAGTATATTCCCAGTAGGGGAATTGCGGGGTCATATGGAAGGTCAATTTTTAGAGTTTTTAGGAATCGCCACACTGATTTCCACAGAGGCTGCACTAGTTTACACTCCTACCAACAGTATAGAAGTGTTTCCTTTTTACCACATCCTCTCTAGCATGTGTTATTTTTTGAGTTATTGATAATGGCCATTCTGACTGGAGTTAGGTGGTATCTCAGTGTAGTTTTAATTTGCATCTCCTTAATGAGTAGTGAGGTTGAATATTTCTTCATGTATCTGTTGGCCACTCGTATGTCTTCTTTTGAGAAGGTCTGTTCATATCTTTTGCCCACTTTGTAATGGGTTGTTTGTTTTTTCCTTTTCAGCACGTTTGAGTTCCTTGTAGATCCTAGATGTTAGGCCTTTGTTAGACATGGAGTTGGCAAATACTTTTTCCCAATTTGTGGGCTATCTCTCTGCTCCCTTGATGGTTTCTTTGGCCTTGCAGAAGCTTGTAGGTTTAATGAGGTCCCACTTGTCTATCTTATCACTTATGGTCAGTGCATTTCAGGTTTTGCTCAGGAATTGGATGCCAGTTCCAACTTCCATAAGGGTGTGTCCTGCATTTTCTAAAGTTCTTATGCTTTGAGGTTTTACATTTAGGTCTCTGATTCATTTAGAGTTAATTTTTGTGTATGGGGATAGATAGGGGTCCTGTTTGAATCTTCTGCATGTGGTCAGCCAGTTTTCCTGGCACCATTTACTGAATAGGTTCTCCTCTCCCCAGTGGTGGGTGGTGGAGGCTTTGTCAAAGATGAGTTGATTGAGAAATTGGGGTTTTGCTTCTGGAATCTCAATCCCATTCCATTGGTCTATGTGCCTGTTCTTGTGCCAATACCAAGCTGTTTTGATTATTGTAGCTTTACAGTAAAGTTTAAAGTCTGGTATTGTGATACCTCCTGCTTATTTATTTATTTATTTATTTTTGCTGAGGATTGTTCTGATTATTCTTGGAAATTTGTGTTTATATGAATTCCTGTATTGTTTTTCTAGATCTGAGAACAATGTTGCTGGTAATTTGATGGGTATTGGATTAAATCTGTAGATTGCCTTAGGTAAGATGAACATCTTCACAATGTTGATTCTTCCAATCCATGAGCATGGGATATTTTTCCACTTGTTTGTGTCATCTTTGATTTCTTTAAACAGTGTTTTGTAGTTTTCATTGTAAAGGTCTTTCACATCTTTGATTAGGAAGATGCCAAAGTTTTTTTTTTTTGTGGCTATTGTGAATGAAATTCCCAATGAAAAACAATGAAATTGTTTGTTTGTTTGTTTGTTTTGAGTTGGAGTCTCACTCTGTCACCCAGACTGGAATGTAGTGGCCACTTCTGGCCACTGTAGCCTCGACCTGCTGGGCTCTGGCTATCCTTCCGCCTCAGCCTTCCAAGTAGCTGGAACTACAGGCATGTGCTACCATGGCCAGCTGATTTTTTTATTTATTGTAGAGATGAAGTTGCCAAGTTGCCCAGGTAGGTCTCGAACCCGTGGACTCAGGCAATCCACTCACCTTGGCCTCCCAGAGTGTGAGATTACAGGCTGGAAATTGTGCTTTTTATTCGGATTTCTGTTTGTTTATAAATGGTGTAAAGAAATGCAATTGTCTTTTGCACATTTATTTTATACCCTGAGACTTTGCCAAAGTCCTTTATCAGTGCAAGGAGGTTTTTGACAGAGTCTCTTGGGTTTTCATGATACACAATCATGTTGTCAGCAAAGAGAGATAACTTGACTTCCTCTTTTCCTATTTGGATATCCCTCATTGCCTTCTCTTCTCTGATTGCTCTAGCCAGGACTTCCAATACTATATTGAACAGGAGGTATGAGAGTGGGCATCCCTGTCTTGTTCCAGTTTTCAAGGGAAATTTTTCTAATTTTTGTCTGTTTAGGAATCTGCTGGCTATGGGTTTCTCATAGATGGCTTTTACTATTTTAGGTATGTTCCATGTATGCCTAGATGTTCAAGGGTTTTTATCAAGAAGGGGTGCTGTATTTTATCAAAAGCTTTTTCTGCATCTAATTATAAAATCATGTGGTTTTTGTTTTGACACCTCTTGATGTATTTAATTACATTTATGGTTTTACAAATGTTGAACCAGGCTTGCATCCCAGGGATGAAACCTACTTGGTCCTGATGGATGATTTTTGAGATGTATTGTTGAATCTGATTCGCTAGAATCTTGTTGAGAATGTTAGCATCTATGTTCATCAAAGATATTGGCCTGTAGTTCTCTTTCTTTGTTGGGTCTTTACCTGGTTTGGGTACCAATGTGATGTTGACTTCATAAAATGATATGGGGAGAGTTCCATCTTTCTCAATCATCTGGAATACTTTCAGTAGATTTGGTATCAGCTCCTCCTTAAATGTGTTATCGAATTCTGCGTAAAGGCATCTGGTCCAGGGCTTTTTTTTTTGTAGGTAGTTTTTGTATTACATAGTCAATTTCCTTGATTGTTATTGGTCTATTTAGGGTCTCAATTTCTTCTTATTTCAACCTAAGCAGGTTGTGTGATGTTAAAAAGTCATTTATTTCCTTAAGGTTTTCAAGTTTATTTCCATACAAGTGTACATAGTAGTCTCTAATGATCTTTTGTATTTCCTCAGGGTCAGATGTGACTTCATCTTTTGTGTTTCTGATTGTGTTTATTTGGGCTTTTTGTCTTTTTTTCTTGGTCAGTCTAGTAAGGGGACCATCGATCTTGTTTATCCTTTCAAAGAACCAGCTTTTTGTTTCATTGATTTTTTTTATATTATCTTTTTGTCTTCTATGTCCTGGATTTGAGTTTTTATTTTGGTGATCTGGATTCTTCCGGTGAAGTTAGGGTTTTGGTGGTCTTGTTTTCCAGTTTTCTTATGTGACTCGTTAGACTGTTAATTTATAATCCTTCCATTTTCTTCATGTGCATTTGTAGAGATATGAATTTCCCTTTTACTACTGTTTTCATGGCATCCCAGAGATTTTGGTAAGATGCTTCTTCATTTTCATTTGTTTCCAGGTATCTTTTAATCTGTTTTGATTTCATCATTGACCCAGGAGCTGTTTAGCATCATGCTGTTTAATGTCCATGTTTTGTAGGTGTGGGGGGAAACTTGTTGGTGCTGATGTTTATTTTTATTCCACTGTGGTCCATGAAGGTGCATGACAAAATTTCGATCTCTTGAAATTTCTTTATGCTTGATTTATGGCCAAGTATGTGGTCGATCTTAAAGTACATTCCATGAGGTGATGAGTAGAATATATATTCTGTGGTCATTGGATGGAGCGTTCTGTAGGTATCAATTAAGTCCATTTGGTCAAGAGTCATATTGTGGTTCTGGATTTCATTGCTGATTTTTTGCCCTGATGATCTGTCTAGGGTTGTGAGTGGGGTATTAAAATCCCCAGCTATGATAGTGTTAGAGTCAATATCTTTTTTGAGTTTACTTAGAAGCTGCTTTATGAAAGTTGGTGCTCCTATATTGGGTCAATATATGTTTAGTATAGATATTTCTTGTGGATGGATTGAAACTTTTATCATCATGTAGTGGCCTTCTGTATCTTTTTAAATTTTTTATAGCTTAAAGGGTATTTTTTCTGAGATTGAGACAGCGACCCCTCCTTTCTTTTTTGTTCTGTTCACTTGAAAATTTGTTTCATATCCTCTAACTTTGAGTCTGTGTGTGTCCTTTCTGGTGAGATAGTCTCTTGAAGGCAATATATTGTTGCCTGGTGATATTTTATCCACTTTGCCTTTCTATGTCTTTTCATTGGTGTATTTTGTTCATTCACATTCAGGCTAATTATTGAAATGTGAGAGTTGATCCCGATCATAAAGTTCTTATAGAGTTGTTGTTGTTGTTCCTGTTTGTTTGTTGTCTTTCTTTTGGTTTTGGAGTTGGTTTGTGTGTGTTTTTAATCTCTTTCCTGTACTCTTGTGAAGAACACTGTTATTCTTTTTTCCTTTTCTTCTGTGTTTAATACTTTCTTAAGTGTTTCTTGTAGAGGTGGCCTGGTGACAGTGTAAGTTCTTAGGGATTGGATATCAGGGAAATATTTTAATTCTCCCTCACTGATGAAGCTTAGCTTGGCTGGGTAGGTTATTCTTGGTTGAAAATTGTTTATCTTTTAGAACTTTGAAGATAGGGCTCCAAGCTCTACTAGCCTGAAAGGTTTCTGTAGATAAATCATTGGCTATTCTAATTGGTCTTCCTTGATAGGTAATCTGGCCTTTTTTTCTTGCTGCCTTTAAGAGTTTTTCTTTTATACTTACTTTCTTCAGGCAAATTATTATGTGCCTGGGTCGTTTCATGTTTTGTCTTGCAGGAGTCTCTGGACCTCTTGTGTTTGAATTTTCACAACACTGATGAGGTGAGGAAAGTTTTCTTGAATAATCTCATGTAATGTTTGTTCCAGAGTGGACTCTCTCCGTTTCTGCCTCAGGAAGTCCAATTACTCTCAGGTTCAGTCTCTTGAAGGAATTGCTCATCTCTTGAAGGTTTTGTTCTGTCTTTTTAAGCTTCTTTTCTATGTTTTTGATAGTTTGGTTTAGTTCTATATTTTGGTCCTCAAGTTCTGAGATTCTTTCTTCTGCTTGGCTAATTCTGCCTTCCATGCTTATCAGTTTGTTATTTATTTCATTCACAGTATACTTTACAACTGTTATCTCAGTTATCAACTCTTTCCTAGTTTCCTCTTGTCTCTCCTCAATTCTTTTTAATCTCTCCATTAATGTCTTGATATCTGAGTTTGTGGTTTGAGACCAGTCATTCTGGGAGTTCTTCATTGTTTGTATTCAGAAGTCAGTTTTCTCAGTGTCTGATTTCCCAGGGATATGTGAGAGACCCATCTTATTCTTTTGGTTTTTCTTCATTTGTGTAGATTTTTCTCTCCCCCTTTCCCTCCCCTTCTTTAATTCTGTTTTTCAGGGAATGTGGAGTTGCTTTTACTTCTTTTTGTTCAATCTCCTGTTCTTCCTTATGAGCGTCCTCTGACTTTGTTCACTTTTGGACTGAACTGTAGGTTTGTGCAGTACTTTTTGCAGTTTTGAGATTTAATTGACAGAGAAGCTGTGATTTAGAATCTATCTGCAGATCCACCAACAGGTATATGGGCGCACTGGAACCCACATCCCACTGCCTTACTATCTGTCCATGCAGTGGGGTTTAGGTTTGCTCCTTGGAGCCAAAGGAGGTAAGAAAAAGGAAAATAATGGAAGAAGAGGGGGTCAAGAGGAAGTTGGAAAGAGAGAAGAGTAAGAGGGAAAACAGACATACATACCAACTAATGAATGAAAAGAGACACAAGGCCAGAAAAGTATAAAAAAACAAACAATCAAGAATGCCTTTTGATGTTCTTTTCCCAACACAAACAAGTAGTCTAACTCAAAAACCAAAAACAAAGGTGAGCAAAACAAACAGTCAAAACAATAAAATGAAAAATCAAAATAAGAAACCCGACTAGCTCTGGAGTCTTTCCTGAGTGTCTAAAATTTCTTCAGCTCTGATCTCTAGCCTCTTCCTTTTGCAGGCAGATAGACTTACTCATAGGCTGGGTTGGTTCCCTTGGCTTGCTGCCTGAGAAGTCTGCCACATTACTGAGTTGCTTGTGTCTGATTCTGCATAGGGGAGGGTCTTTTGTCTCCTGTTTGGTGAGGTTATCTTAGCAACCAAGGTGGAGGCTGCTTGTAGATGGGCAGGGTAATGCAAATCTCTGCCTGGAAAATGACTGCAGTGGGTGACTCCTCTTTTGCCAATCCTTTCTCTCCACTAGTTTGGTGTGTGGATAGGGTAGGTGGTGGGTGATGGCAGCAGCTTTGGTCCCTCCCACAGGGCACTTCAGCCATGAATGGAGCTGGGTTCTCTGAGGGATGGGTGCATAGAGCCTCCCTATGTGATGGCAGCTTGAGATAGAGCTGGGCGGGGACCCGGAACCCAGGCCAGGGGCCTGGAACCCTCAGGGTCGAACACTGGCTGTGGCTTTAGGTGCTTCAGCCCAGGTGGTGGCACAGAGCCTGGAGGCATAGGCGCTGGGGGCCTGCATGGACAGCAGTGGTCCTAGACCTGGTGGGGCACCCCAGGAGGTAATAAAGCCTGTAGTTCCAAGGGATGAACATGGAGGGCCTTCCTGGGCTGCCACGGCCTGAGACTGGGCTGGGCACCCAGTCAGGGAGGGAGCTGACAGCAGTTGAGTGCCTGGCAGATCAGCGTAGCCAGCAAGGGAACCCAGATCTCCACAAGGTGGTATCCATGGGCCTCCACTGGCAGCAGCGGGCAGCTTGGGGCCAGGTGAGATGGTGTAGCCAGGGAAGGAGCTGGGAGCTCCACTCGGCTGGAGCCTGAGGCTGCCAGGGATGGAACAGCAGCAGCAGAAGGGCCGCAGTAGCTGATTATGCATGGAACTGAGGGTCTCCAGGTCTCTGGTGCAGCTGGTGGTGGGGGAAGGAGAGTAAGAGTCTTCATGGGAACTCACTTTTGGAGAATCCCACAGTCCCACCTGTGCCGTCACCATCTTACCAGAACCTGAAAGAGTTTATTAAGATCATCATCCTCCTGCTTGCCGGAGTCCCACTCCAACTGGGTTCAGGGTCTCCTGAAAGAAGGATCGGCGTTGGCATTGAAGTAAACACTTGGACAAATGACTCTGGCATTAGCAGGACAGATGCCGTTTATTGACAGTTAACAGTGAGCTTATATACCCTTTAACAGGGAAGTAATTTTACAAAAAATTCTTAGAACTAAACACAATCAGTAACTTTATCTAAGGCAAAAAAAAACAGAGCAAATAGTTCATGCATGAAGTTCTCCAAAAGACCATTTCTATGCACATTTTTCTACATATCAATACCTTCTTGAAAGCATCACTGTCTCATGATCACTAAAGCAGGCAGTTATCCTTTATTATTTAAAGTACTTAATCTAACTGTTATCCTTTTAAGCTTAAAAGAACACACCTACTACCTAAAGTTACTCTATAGTGATTACCAAGTTTCAAAAAGTCATCAAGTACTAAACTGCTATAGTAGTCCAATCTTATATTTTTAATCCTATATGTGCTTAATCCAAATAGCAGGAAGTAACATAACATTAAAAATGGCCATTCAGGTGTACATAAAATTCCACATTTAAAGCTCAAATAAGCATAATTAGTGCATTGGCATTCTCCTCACAAATGATAATAATCACCAATCAGAAGGAACAAAATCTACCAAGCGATTGTCTACCCACACATGATAATTAAAGTGTTCATCTATAGTTCCCTGGCAAGGTCAATGAATCCTCTTACGTGCATTAAAGTGAACACCTCCTGACCTATGATAACTTTCCCAAAAACAATACTTAATTATGCGATTATGTGGTTGAATACTAAGAGGCTGGGGACATGGAAACTTAGGGGGATCTCATATAAAGTGAAGGAAATTTTCTCACAAATTCCCCTTTGTTTCTGTGCATGGGACAAGGAATGACGTGAATGGGATTTTGTTTTCCATCTTCAGACTGTACAGAATTTTCTGGCTGCATCAACAACAAAAATAGAAAAAGCAAGGGTTTCAGCTGCCCAGGTTCACTTTGCAACCTGGGGTGTTCAGCCCCCTGGACTTTATCAGCAGGCAGGCCTCCATGGCTGGCTCCCAACACCTGCTGGTGGTACAAACTAGTGCAACCTCTTTGGAAGACAGTGTGGCAATTTCTGAAAGAACTAGAAATCAACCTTCCATATGACCCAGCAATTCCCCTGTTGGGAATATACCTGGAGGAGCTCAAATAATTCTACAAAAAAGATACCTGCATATGTATGTTTGTTGCAGCTCTATTCACAATAGCAAAAACATGGAACCAACCATGCTGCCCATTGAAACTGGACTGGATAAAAAAAAAATGTGGTACATATACACAATGGAATATTATGTGGGCATAAAGAAGGACAAACTTATGAACTTTGCATCAACTTGGATGGATTTTGAGTCTATCATACTCAGTGATCTATCACAGAAACAAAGAACAGATTACCATATGTTCTCAATGATAAGCAGACCTTGAACAATTATCATAATACTATAAGAAAGGGATTGGCAGTAATGGGAACTGTTGCAGGGGGAAGTGTCAGTTGAGGGAAGCTGCTGGAGGAGGGAGGGGCACATCTCATCAACAAAGGTACCTGCATAATCAACATTTGTAACCTAACCCTAAATTGTGCCCCACATCTTTATAATAAAAAAAAGAAATTTAAAAAATTGTGTAAATATAGCTAACTAAAAAAAAAAAAAAAAAAAAATCAGTGAACCTCTTTCTTCTCACTGGGGCAAATTAACCATATTTCCTTATTGTTGGGATAGACTTAGTTACATAAATTTTTTAACCACACTTATTAGTTTATAACTTGACTATTATACTTTTTGGTAAAAAATTTATATAATGACTTAATCTTAAATCTAATATAATCCTGAAATAATAGAATAGACAGAAACAACATCAACAAAAATATAATATTTGAAGTTATAGGAGTTTTTTTATGCTCAAATGAAGACACGAACTTATGTATTTAAAAATGTCAAGGTTTTTTTTTAGGATAAATTCAGAAAACATTGTAAAAATATCTTCTAAGAAGTAAAGAAAGCTTACAGTTTACTTCAAAAAATTACCTTTTTAAGACTACAAATAAAGTAATAATGCCTACATTATCAAAACTAAATGAAGATTATTCAATAGCTGTTATTACAGAGACATTTGTTTCTAAATCAAGAAGAAAAAAAATTAGTCTAGAAAGATAATCTGAGATGTAAGAAATAGTAAGGAAAACGTATAAAATTAAAAAACCAGTGTCTAATTAAAAAAGTGATGATAATAAATTTTAATGTATACAGGTATAAAGAAAGCAAATAGAACATTGGATAATATTAGCATATAAACCTTGAGTGTAAAAATGAGAACTAAAACATTATAATGTCTTTGTATTGTTCAGAAAGAACATTAATATAATGTTTTAATTTATATCTTACTACATTAAACAATCATGAAGACTTCAAATTACTTTAAAAATTAAAAGTAATAAAATAAAGTATATAAATTACAAACATATGGAAGTTGAATAGTAAATAAAAAAATTTTAAATCATTTTTTAATTATAAAGATGTGGGGTCCAGTTCAGGGTTAGGTATACAAGCATTGATTATACAGGTAAGCTTGTTGATGAGGTATGCCCCTCCCTCCCCTAGCAGTTTCCCTCAACTGCAAATCCCACCCCCCTTCTCTGACAGTTTCCTATTACTGTCAAACACTTTCTTATAGTATTATAATTGTTCAAGGTCTGCTTTTGAATGAAAACATATGGTACTCTGTTCTTTGTTTCTGCGATAGATCACTGAGTATGAGCGACTCCAAATCCATCCGAGTTGCTGTGAAGTTCATATATTTGTCCTTTTTTATGACTGCATAATGTTCCATTGTGTATATGTACCACATTTTCTTTATCCGGTGCAGATTTGATGGGCAACAGGTTGGTTCCATGTTTTTGCTATTGTGAATAGAGCAGCAACAAATATGTGTGTGCAGGTATCTTTTGTAGAATGATTTGAGTTTCTCTGGGTATAGTCCCAATAGGAGAATTGCTGGATCATATGCAAGGTCAATTTCTAGTTCTTTCTGAAATTGCCACACAGTCTTCCAAAGAGGTTGCACTAGTTTGCATTCTCACCAGCAGTGTAGAAGCGTTCTTCTTTCTCCACATCCTCACCAGCATTAATGATGGCCATTCATACTCGGATTAGGTGGTATCTCAATGTGGTTTTGATTTGAATTTCTCTGATGATGAGTTAGGCTAAGCACTTTTTCATGTGTCTGTTGGCTGCCCATATATCTTCTTCAGAGAAGTGTCTATTCATGTCTTTTGCCCAGTTTTTAAAGAGAAAGTTTGTTTTTTCCTTTCAGCATTTTGAGTTTCTTGTAGATCCTAGATGTTAGGCCTTTGTCAAATATACAGTTGGCAAATATTTTTTCCCCATTCTGTGGGCTGTCTCCCTTCCCTCTTGATGGTTTTTTTGGTTTTTTTTGGTTTTGTTTTGTTTTGTTTTGCAGAAGCTCATTAGTTTGATGAGGTCCCACTTGTCTATCTTATTTCTTAAGGTATTGGCCTTTAGGGTTCCAAATAGGAATTGGTTCCCAGTTCCAATTTCCATAAGGGTGTCTCCTGCATTTTCTAAGATTCTTACAGTTTGAGGCATTACGTTTAGGTCTTTGATCCATTTAGAATTAATTTTTGTGTATGGTGATAGGAAGGGGTCCTATTTCAATCTTCTTCATGTGGCCAGTCAGTTTTCCCAGAACCATTTACTGAATAGATTCTCATCTCCCCAGTGGTTGTTGTTGAGGGTTTGTCAAAGATGAGTTGGTTGAGGAATTGAGGCTTTGCTTCCGGAATCTCTATCCTGTTCCATTGGTCTATGTGTCTGTTCTTGTACCAATACCAGTTTGTTTTGATTACTGTACCTTATAGTAAAGTTTGAAGTCTAGAAGTGTGATATCTCCTGCTTTGTTTATTTTGCTAGGGATTGTTTTGTCTATCTGTGGTCGATTATGTTTCCATATTAATTTCTGTATTGCCATTTCCAGGTCTGAGAAGAATGATGTTGGTAACTTAATGGGTATTGCATTGAATCTGTAGATTGCCTTTGGTAGAATGGACATCTTAACAATGTTGATTCTTCCTATCCATGAGCATGGAACATTTTTCCATTTGTTTGTATCTTCCTGGGTTTCTTTGAGCAGCATTTTGTAGTTCTCATTGTAAAGGTCTTTCACTTCTCTGGTTAGGAAGATGCTGAAGTATTTAATTTTTTTGTGGCCATTGTGAATGGGTTTGTGCTTTTTATTTGGGTCTTTGCCTGCTTATTGTTGGTGCATAGGAATGCAACTATTTTTGGCACATTTATTTTGTACCCTGAGACTTTGCCAAAGTCCTTTATCAGTGCAAGAGGCTTAACAGATTCTCTTGGATTTTCAAGGTACTGGATCATATCATCAGCAAACAGGAATAACTTCCTCTTTTTCTATTTGGATACTCCTGATTTCCTTCTCTTGTCTAATTGCCTGAGCTAGGGTTTCCAACCCAATATTGAAAAAGAGAGGTGAAAGTGGGTGGGCTTGTCTTGTGCAAGTTTTCAGGGAAATGTTTCTAGCTTCTGTCCATTTAGCAATATGTTAGCTGTGGGTTTATTGTAGATGGCACTTACTATTTTGAGGTATGTTCCTTCTATACCTAGGTGTTTGAGAATTTTTATTAAAAAGGGATGCCGGATTTTATCAAAAGCTTTTTCTTCATCTAATGAGATAATCATGTGGTTCTTGTTTTTATATCTGTTTATGTATTTAATGACATTTATGGTCTTGCAAATGTTGAACCAACCCTGCATCCTGGGGATGAAGTCTACTTGGTCATGTTGAATGATTTTTGAGATTTGTTTTTGGATCCAATTTGCTAGAATCCTGTTGAGAATTTTTGCATCTGTGTTCATAAGGGATATTGGTCTGTAGTTCTCTTTCTTTGTGGGATCTTTACCCAGTTTGAGTACCAGTGCAATGTTAGCTTTGTAAAGTAATTTGGGGAGAATTCCATCTTTCTCAATTGCCTGGAATACTTTCAGTAGGATTGGTATCAGCTCCTCTTTGTATGTTTTGAGAATTCTGCTGTAAAGTTATTTGGTCCAGGGCTTTTTTTGATAGGTAGTTTTTGTATGACAAAGTCAATTTCCTGGGTTATTATTAGTGTGTTTAGTGTCTCAGTGTTCTTATTTCAATGTGGGGAGGTTGTGTGGTTTCAGAAAGTTTTCCATTTCATTTAGGTTATCAAGTTTGTATATAGTAATCTTTGATAATCTTTTGTATTTCTTCCAGGTCAGTTGTGATTCGATCTTTTGTATTTCTGATTGTGTTTATTTGGGCTTTTTCTTGGTCATTCTGACAAGGGGCCCATCAATCTTGTTAATTCTTTCAAAGAACCAGTTTTTTGTTTTGTTGATGTTTTCTATGATATTTTGCCATATTTGGGCTCTTATTTTTGTGATTTGGATTATTCTGTTAAAGCTGGGGTTTTGGTGGTCCTCTCTTTTCTGCTCCCTTAAGGTGATTTGTAAGGTTCTCAACTTCTGATCTTTCTGTTTTCTTGATATGTGCTCTTAGAGATATGAATTCCTCTCTGAGAACTGCTTTCAGGGCATTCCAGAGGTTTGGTAAGATGTTTCTTCATTTTCATTTGTTTCCAGGAATCTTTCCTTTTCTGCTTTGATTTTAGTGTTGACCCAGTAGTTGTTCAGCATCATACTATTTAGTGTCCATATCTTTGTGGGCTTTGGGGAAATTTTATTGGTGTTTATATTTATTTTTATTCCACTGTGGTCTGAGAATGTGCGTGGCAAGATTTCAACCTTATGGAATTTGTTTATGCTTGATTTATGGCCAAGGATGTGATCAATCTTGGAGTATGTTCCATGTGGTGATGAGGAGGATGTATATTCTGTGGTTGTTGGGTGGAATAATCTGCAGGTAGGTTCTAGATATCCTTGTTGATTTTTTGCCTAGATGATCTATCTAGGGCTTTCAGTGGGGTATTCAAGTTTCCTGTTAAAGTAGTGTTAGATTTAATAGCTTTTTTTTAGCTTACTTAGTAGTTGCTTTATAAACGCTGGTGCTCCTGTGTTGGGTGCATATATGTTTAGTATGGATATTTCTAATTGATGGATTGAACATTTTATCATTATGTAGTGTCCTTTTGTATCTTTTTTAATTTTTGATAACTTAAATGTTGTTTTGTCTGATATTAACATTGCAACTCCTGCCTTCTTTTTTGTGATCCATTTGCCTGGAAACTTGTTTTCCAACCTTTAACTTTGAGTCTCTGTGCATTCCTTGAAGTGAGATGAGTCTCCTGGATGCAGCAAATAATTGGGTCATGTTTCCTTTTCCAGTCTGCCATTCTGTGTCTTTTCAGTGGTGTATTTATTCTATTCACATTCAGGTTGATTATTGAAATGTGATTGTTTATCCCTTTCATGAGGTTCTCTGTAAAGTTTTTTCTTTGCTTTCTTGTTTTCTTTTGGTTTGGGGGTTGTTGTATGTGTGTGTTTGCAAGTTTCTTGTTGTGCTGTATTCTCTGTTGATTCTGTGCTCTGCTCTTCTCTTGGGAAGTGTGTGGTCAATCTTTTTCTTCTTTCTTTTGTGCTTAATACCTTTTTAAGTGTCCCCTGTAGAGCTGGTCTGGAGGCTACATAATCTCTTAGGGTTTGGATGTCTGGGAAAGATTTTAATCTCCTTCACTGATGAAGTTGAGCTTGGTTGGATAGGAAATTCTTGGTTTAAATTGTTTATTTTTGAGGACTTTGAATATAGGGCTCCAGTTCCTTCCTGTTTGCAGTGTTTCTGCTGATAGGTCTGCTGTTATTTTGATTGGGTTTCCCTCGTAGGTAGTCTTACCTTTCTCTTTGACTGCCTTTAGGATTTTTTCTTTTGTGCCTACTTTGTGTAGGTAAATTACTATGTGTCTAGGGGTTGGTCTTCTAATTTGATGTCTTTTGGGGGTTCTCTGTATCTCTTGTGTTTGGCTGGTCATATCTCTCATGAAATGGGGAAAGTCTTCTTGGATTACTTTCTAGAATACTTGCTCCAAGTTGTTCTCCTTTTCCCTTTCTTCTTCTGGGATACCAATCAGGCATATGTTCAGCCTCTTAATGTAATCTCACATCTCTTTTAGGCTTTGTTCTTTCTTTCTGAGTCTTCTTTCTATGTTTTTTACAGATCAGGTTAATTCAATGTTCTGGTCTTCAAGTTCTGAGATTCTTTCTTTAGCTAAATTAATTCTGCTTTTCATGCTTGTCATTTTGTTATTTATTTCCTAGATGAAATTTTTTATTGTCAGAATCTGTTACAGGTTCTTTCATTATTGCATCTTATCTTTCTTGAGCTCTATTCACTCTTTCCAACCATTCCCTAATCCCTGTCATATTCTGGGGACAGTCTTTGGTGACTTCCATTGTTTGGGCACTAAGGTCTGATTTTTCAGGAGTTTTGTCTTTGGTACACTTGAAATTGCCTGAGATCTTCCTTTGGCTTTTCCTCATTTGTGATAGATCTCTTGTTTTTCTCTTTAGTTCTGTTATTCAGTCTCAGTTTGAGAAGCTTTCCTTTCTGATGTTTGCTCAGCCCTCTATTTTTCCCTGACCCGGGCTCTGGATTTGTTCTATTTTGAAATAGGATGGTGAATGGGAAGCTTTGCTGTCTCTTATAGTTTTTGAAATTTGAATAAAGTGGGAGATTAGGCACTAGGAATCAGATAACACTTGCAAATTAAAATGGTCACTTATTGTGGTATGTGTTCCCTGAGACCCACTCCCCACCACCACTCTATATGTCAGTACAAAGCAGAAACCAATGAAAAAGCAATTGAACACATACATACACGCTCCAAACAAACTGGAATAACAATAAAGTGAAACCAAACAGTCAGCAACAAAAAGATGCCCAAGAAAACTAAACACACACACACATGCCTAGCACAAAGTGAATAGAGAAGAAAAACAGAACGATCAAAGGAAAGAAAAAAAAGGGGATTCAGGTAAAACCCTCACACATCTATTGACATTCCCCTTAAACTATCAAAAGATGAACACTCAATCATTCACATACACACAAAAACAGAAAATGACGAAGAAAGAAACAGAAAAAGAAAAGAAAAATTTCAAAAAAACAAGGGAGGGGTTGCGGATCAAACCTTCACATACACATTCATGCATAAGGGAAAAATTTTTTTAAAATAGATGAACTAACGAGCAAACAGTCAAAAAATTTTTTTAATTAAAAAAATAATTGAAAATTTAAAAACCAAAAAGCAAACAAACAAACAAACAAAAAGCTGCCCTCTTGTGGCAGGCACTGCAGTTGTTCCTCTTATCAGGTCTCTCCTGCAGAGCCAACTCTTTCACTCCTTCCTCAGGGATCAAAGCAGGGAAGGAGGAGGGACTGTGGAGGTGGGCGGGGCTGCAGGTCTCCCCTCTCACTCTCGTATGATCAGGGAGATCTCTGGTGGGGAGGTACAGAACTGTCTCTTCCCTGGGTATGTACTCTCACTGGTGTCACAGCCAGGCCTATCCTGGGATGGAGCTCTCCTATTGCAACTGATGTCCAGGCTCCACCTGGGTTTCTCCCTCTCATTTGAGGCCCAGCTGTGTGGGTCTGACGTTCAGAGGATTTCTGGGTAGGAGGGGGTTTTGGTCAGCCCCGGACTCATCACTGATCTTTTTGGAGTCCTTCCTCCTCCTTATCTGGCCACACCCTTTGTCCCACAGCTGGATCAGGGTAGGAGGTGGGGTGCCTGGAACTCAGCACCCATTAGGTTCCTCTGAAGTTTGTGCTCCCAGGATATTCCCTTTGGGTCACGATCAAGCCCTGAGTAGTTGATCCACCAGAGATCAGATCTGTTGGTCCATAATGAGTAAGTCAGAGCACTTCCCTGCCCCGCCTTCACTACGGTGGTGAAGGGCCTCTCTTGTCCTCTTCTGTGAGAACTTGCCTCTGGACTCTGTCTGCCACCCCTTCTAGTGCCCTGCAAGATGCTGAAGTGATGAGGCAGAGTCTGGGGCAATAGTGTCTCCCTGCCGCTTTTCCAAAGGAAAACTTCTGTCCATTTTGAAAAGAACAATGATCCTCTGCTTCTGCAACCTGGGAAGAGCCAGGGACAAAGTAGAGAAACTGCAGCACCTACTGTGCACAAGGGGCCTGGCCACCAGCTCACAAGTCCCCCTTAGTCTCTCCCAGTATTTTCTTGCCAGGGAAGTTTGTTGATTAAAAAAAAAGGGGGAAAGAAAGAAAGAAAAAGAGAGAGAGAAAGGAAGGAAAGGAAGGAAGGAAGGAAGGAAGAGAAAGAGAGAGAGAAAGAAAGAAAAAGAAAGAAAGAAAGAAAGAAAGAGAGAGAAAGAAATAAAGGAAAGAGAAAATAGCACTCGGCTTCTGCATCCCAGGAATCACTAGAGTCCAAGCCCAGATGCTGTGGCACCAACCGCTGCACCAGGAGGGCCCTGGACGCTAGCTCCCTAGCCTTCTCTCAGTCAGCAATTCACACTCCCACTCGTTCACCAGCACATACACAAAATTTTCCATACACTCACTCACTCACACGGGGACTCGCATAGTCTTACTGGCTCAGTTGCCATCTTCCCCGCCTCCCTTAAATAGAAAATTTTAAGAACAAGCCTTTATTATCAAAGACAATTTAATAAAAAAAGAAATGCAGTAAAGGGTTAATAAACAAACAAGAAAAGTGTATGGGAACTTCTGGTTTCAGTTGCAACATGTAAGGAGCTAGGAAGTTATCAGTCCTGTTCTTATAACAAGAAAAAACTGAAAAGCAATAACTTTGTTTGGACTTATCAAAAATGAGATAAACTGCCACCTTGAAATTTGGAAAGACAAGAAAATCAGAGAGTCACAGTGAAGATCTGCTTACCTGTAACAGAAACCATGATGAGCCTTAAGGTCGTGCAAACACTTAAAAGATTTTGTTGAAATGTTGGAAGTGGACAATAGACTAAGGTAAGATTGAGAAACACCTGATGACCACGGTCGTAGTGTGTTTTACTTCAGGAACCCTAGGATGTTCTTATTGTGATATGCTGAGAGGGACCAATCTTGACTCTGTCCAGGAGAACAACAAAAAACAAAAACAGAGTAATCATGGCAAAATACCAGAAAATTTTTCATAACAAAAGTCTTTTCTTTAGAAAAAAGATTTTGCTAGAGCCTTATTTTCCCTACTGGACGAGGTGAAGTCTTCCTATATCACTAAAGGGTTAAATAAAAATCACTGTACCAGAAATAAATAACATCTTTGATGAACTCATTAGCAAACTGGATACAGATGAAGAAATAATCATTGGGCTTTGTAGATAGGTCAATAGAGAATTTCCAAAGTGGAATGAAAAAAAAAACAACAGAATTACAAAAAATAATATGCTAGGGCAATTTTATACATGTAATTGGAATATTAAAACCAGACGGAGAAGAAAGTATGTATCAGAAGAAATATTAAAGTAATTATGACTGATAACTTTCCAAAAGTAGTGATAGATGCCAAACCACAGATCAAGGATGCTTAGAGACCACCAAGTAAGAGACATATATTCTGTTTAGGCATATTATATTCAAAATACTAAAAAGAAGATGGCAGAAGGGGAGAGATGGGCATGGTGATTCATGCCTGTAATTCTAGCATTTTGAGAGGCTGAGGTGAAAGAATTGCCTGTGCCCAGGGGTTTGCAACTAGTCTGGACAACTTGGCGAGAGCCTGTCTCTACAGTACATCAGAAAATTAGCCAGTGTGCCTTTGGTTCCAGCTACTTGGAAGGTTGTGGTGAAAGGATTACCTGAATACAGCAAGTCGAGACAGGAGTGTGTCACTGCTTGCACTCTAGCCTGGGCAAAAGAGTGAGATTTGACTCAAAAATTAAAAATAAAAAAGAGACAAGGACTTGCCAAAAAGACAAAACATAAATACTGACAAGAATGTAGAAAAAAGGGAACCTTTATACACTGTTGGTGGAAATGTAAATTATAACTACTATGAAAAATATTATGAAAATTTCTCAAAAACTAAAAATAGAACCACCATAAGATTCATCAATCCCACTATTAGGAATTTATCCAAAGGAAAATAAATCAACATTTTAAAGAGATACCTTCACCCCATGTTTATTCCAGCATTATTCACAATAGCTAAGATATGGAATCAACCTAAATGTTCATCAACACATGAACAAATACAGAAAATACGGTATATTTGCAAGATGAAATACTTGACAACCATAAAAAGAATTAAATTTTATCACTAATGGCAACAAACATGGTTGAGCCTGGAAAATATCATTTTACACAAATATGTCAGAACACTGCATGCTCTCACTCATATGTGGGAGACTTAAAAAAACCAAAATAATAAGTGAACTCACGGAAGCAGAGTAGAATTGTAGATTTTAGAGGCTGGGAAGGGAAAAAGGAAGATATCAGGAGATATTGGTTAATGAATACAAAATACACCCAAAAAATTATTTATAACAAAAGTCTATTCTCTAGAAAAAGACTTTACTAGAACCGTAATCTCAGCTGGATAGATGAAAGGAATAAATTTTGGTGCTCTGCAGCACTGCAGGATAAATATGGTTCACCATAATTTATTGTACATTTTTTAAAAATAGAAGAGATAACTGAATATTTGCAACACAATTATTAATGTTTGAAGTGATGGATATGCTAATATCCTGAATTGATCATTCATTATACAGTATAGATACATAGGGTAATATCACACTGCATTCCATAAGTATGTTTAAAGATTACATCTCAACTAACAAGACAAAGAGAAAAGAAGTCAGAGGTAGGAGCAACAAATATGTGAATTATAGTAGGCATCATGCAAGGAAGAAAAGAATGGAGTAAGTTGTTTAGTGATAGATTTCAACAAAAACCCAAACCAAAAAACACAAACTTAGAATTCTATATACAGCAAAATATTATTCAAATGTAAAGGATAAATACTCTCTCAAAGAAACAATAAAACTGAGAAAATTATTTACTAACACATTTGTTTTGCAAGAAATATTAAAAGTTCTTCAGAGAGAAGTAAGATTACATAGGTCAGAAACTGGGATGTCCATAAAGAAAGAACCTCAAAAATGAAATATATGAAGCTAAAACAAAATCTTCTACTTTTCTTGTTTTTAAGATCTAAAAGATAATTTTAAAAATGACAATAGTACTAGAATATTGAGTGATCCTAAGATATAGGAGGAATGAGTTGGGGAGATTCTATTACAAGGAACTTGTGCTACACATGGAGTAGTATATGAGATCTGACAATTTAGTTAATAAACTAATCCTAGAAAAAGGATTGCTGAATATCACTATGGTCACCTTCAAAGTATTCTCCTTGGGAAGCTATATACTGACACCAGAACCTAGTCCACCTATCAAAGCAATTTTGGAATTCTTTTTCTGGAATGACCATCAGAGCTGTTACTGAAAGAATGTTGGACTTTGAATGAGATCAATGAACAAATGTTAAATTTCTTGTTAAATTTGGCAAGAATGGGAGTGAAATCAGGGAAACATTAGTCCAAGTTCATGGGAATACTGCCATGAAGCAAACAGCAGTGGAAAAATGGATTAAATATTTTTCTGAGGGGAGAGAAAACATCATGATCAAGAGAGGTCAGCACAACCAGTAACAAGCAGAACTGATGAAAACATTGCAAGAATTAGTTGAACTGTGCCTCCAAATTGTCAGCTCACTGTGAGAAGCATAGCAGAACAAATGAGCACCAATAGAGAAACAGGAAAATCTTGGCATGAGAAGGGTGTATACAAAAATGATCCAGAAGGAACTCTTTCATCATGACAATGAACCAATTCACACACACTATTAGTGAGGGAGTTTTTAGCCAGTAGACAAGTAACTGTCTTGGAACACCCTCCTTACTCACTTATCTTGCCCCCAAAGACTTTTTTCTTTACCCAAAGATAAAAGAAATTTTGAAATGAAGACATTTTGATGACATTCAGGACATCAAGGGTACTACTGCAACAACTCTGATAACCATTCCAGGAAAAGAGTTATAAAATTTACTTTGATGGGTGGAATGGTGCTGGCATCAGTGCATAGCTTCTGAAGAGGAGTACTTCAAAGGTGACAGTGACATTCAGCAATGAGACATGTTGTGCTTTTTCTAGGATAAGTTCAGGAACTAAATTGTCAAACTGTATAGTGTTATTTGAACCTTTTTTTTTTTTTTTTTTTGAGTTGGAGTCTCACTCTGTCGCCCAGACTGGAGTGCAGTAGCTGCTTCCGGTCACCGCAGCCTCAATCTGCTGGGCTCTGGCGATCCTTCTGCCTCAGTAATTTCACATATATTTCAAATTCTACTGAAACCACCAAGAGAAATAAAATCAAAAGAAAGGAAATAAACTTGCTACGCTAAGAGGATAAGAGATAATTATAAAAACTGCTAGGTTAAAACCAAGAAAAAAGAGGGGAAGTAGCAATATAAGTATAAGAAATCAAAACTTAGATAACTCTATTGGCTATTTAAAAGAATATGTATATAATTTTCAATAGATACAGAACAAGGAAAGAATTTCGAGAAATAATTTAAAAATATGTACATACTAGGCACATAATAAAAATACATTTTATTTAGAAAAAAAATTTAAGCCATTAAACATTATTTGAGTAAATAAATTTTACCACACAATAATAAATTATTTAGCTATTAGGAATTTATTATGGTTCTAAATACATTCACCTAAATTTTAAAAATTATAGGTAAGAATTGACTAACTTAATATTTTACAGGTTTCAACATACCTCTCATAATTAGGTAAGGAAATAAATTATCCAACAGATAAATTTAAGTAAAAATCAAAATATTTTACTTAACATTAAAACTGTTTATTTGAATAAATATCAACAAAATAAAACTATGTATTTCCAATTTAGAAGTCATAAACTATGTAAATCTAAATAAAAGGCACAATATAATTTAAAATTATTTTAAAAATTTAAACACATTTAAGTAATATATTGATTAAAAATAACATCAATATAAAAAACAAAAACTTAATGATAATGAGACTACAGTAAGAATCTATAAATGTGTTGCCTTGATGCATATTGAAGTCTTTCCTAAATAAAGCAATCATATTCATTTTATCTTTATTAATACGATTGGCATTTTATTCATCAGTGATTTTGGCATTACTTTTTATTTTTAATCATTCCACTAGAATACGATTTCTTTTTATTGTTATGGTTTCAGGTGCCTTTTAAAATCGTGCAACCAATGAAAGCACTTCAGTTACCTTATTCTATAGAGTTGGATTAGATGGCACTGGAAAAGAAGAAGGAATATGATAAAGATAAAGATAAAAGAAACAACAGGCATATCCTAGATGATGATCCAGTATCACAGATGGAAGCTGACCCTTTGTGATGTTAACTACAGCATCTTGGGGAATAAACATCTTCGTTTATTCCAGACATCTTGGGGGAGGTGAAGTTTGCTTAGTGCTGCTTTCTGTTTCTGGGGCTCACAATTCAAGTAGATTTTCATTTAGAGTAAATATTATGTTTTTCAAAAATTGTGAATCATGCACTCAGGACTGTGCTTTTTGCAGTTTTTCAGTGTTACTCGTGGTTATGAAGACAGCATAAGATCCCTTTCACTTGCATTCAAGATTGGCCTTGCAGTGATGCATTTCTCAGAAAAGTGGGTGTCCTATCTAAAGATATCTAAAGATATCTAAAGTTCTAACTAAAGATCATTTAGGCTTGCAATGGGACATCTGGAATAAATAAGTATTTCACTGGTTGGTGTTAAGTATGAGTGTAATTAATATAACTTAGGCAGTATTTAAGGACATCAGATAGAGTCAAGACTGATTGAATTCTCAGTTTGTCTAGTTTGTCTTTAAAAATAATATTGTACTGTGTTATTATTCAGAGACTTGAAAGTGGTAAAGAGAATGTAGACTTTGCAAGAGTACAAATACCATTATATATTCTGAATAACCTTACCAGTGAAGTGAGTTCCTCTATTGCTAGAGACAAGCAAAGGTATGCTTCAACTGGAAAAATTTTTAGAAGCAGTTTAATTTTTGACACAGTAATGGGTTTAACCTGTTTATGAAAGCTTCTAACCATCTGAAAACATGCACAGTAAGGTTAGAACTTTAAAAAACAAACAACTCACCAGACAGAATTACACAGTCAAGACTTTATTCATAACTTTTGCTATACTGAAGAGACACTTAATTCTGTGTAAACAAATGGTGGGAGAAGTTTTAGGCACTGAATGAGCTGGTGAAAAAGTAATGAAGATGTTGGGGGAGAGAGGTTAGTCTATGTGATTAGGCAATCTGTTTTTGAAAATGGGTACTTATCAAAGTTAAGCTACTACTCTCCAACAGATACTGGAATACAGAAGTTCTCTCTTTTTTGATTATTAAATTTCAAACTGTGGCTCCCATTTCCTTGTGAAATATGTTCTTGCATTGTAAAACTTGTAAGAAATGGGGAGAATATATTTCAAAGGAGGCAGAGAATGAATTTGCAATTCCATATTTGTAGAAGTAAGTGCTTTAAAATATAGGAGGTTACAGCCCCTTGTCCACTGAAATTTATGTTCTTCTTATAATATAAAATGCAATCATTCCATCCCAATGGTCCCCAAGGTGTAATTTGTTCCAGCATGAACTCAAACATTCAAAGACTTAACTAACACTCAAGGAAAGTGCCTTCTATCTATACGCATGTAAAGTCAAAAACAAGTTATTTACTTTAGAAATATGGTGGTGGGACAGGCCTAGGTTAACATTTCCATTCTGAAAGGGAGAAATAAGCCAAAAGGAAGAGATATCTGGTCCCACGAAGGTTCTCAAGAGAGAAGACATTAAATCTTAAAGCTGGAGAATAATCTTTCTTGACTCCATGTTTGACATCTTGTGCACACTGGAAATCGGGCTGGATTCTCAATGCTTCAGGTATCCTCACCCCTATGGCTTTTCTGGGTATAGTTTATATGACCAATTTCATAGATTGGAGTCTAGTTCGTGTAGCTTTCCCAGGCAGCCATTCCATGCTCTGGTGACACTACAATTTTGGGATCTCAAAGACAATGGTACTACTACCACAGCATTGTCCTTGTAAAGACTCTCTGTGGTAGATTTGTTCCTGGGTACCTGGGGTGGAGTGTGCCATGCTTTCACTGCTCTTGTATTTTGCATGCCTGTAGAATTAACATCACATGGATGTGGATGCTTCCAAGTCTTGTTGCCTATGTTTCCAGATTGGTTGTCCATGTCACACCTGGAGCTGTTTAAGCCACAATGGAAAAATTATAGAGGTTGCAATGAAAAGAGAAGCATCCCAAGGCAATCCTGGGCATCAAGCTCATAGAGAGGACCCTGGCCTATTCTTTTCTGACATGATTCTGTTCTCTCAGACTTCTGAGCCTTTTTCCCATTGTCCTCCTTCACAGCACCTGGCTCCTTTTTTGTGTGAAAATGTATTTATTGAGCATTTCCAGGGTTGTACTTTTGGACCTCTGTATGCTCTTTACATAATCAGGCTGCAATTTTAAACAAGTTTTTCCACCTCGCTTCAATTTTAATTATAAATTATGTGTCTAAATTATTTCTTTGCTCCAGAATCTCAGTGAAAGTGGCCAAAAGTAATCATGCAGTTCCATCTATAGGTATCTTGGATTTTTTTCCTCTGCCAGAAATATTAATTCATTACTCTTAAGATTCTGCCTTCCTGTAGTACATATAGCATCCTACAGCATGAACAAAATGCATTCAAGGTTTTTGCATCTGTATAAATTTTATTCTAGTTCCCAATAAGATAATTCTCATTTTCATCTGATATTTCATTAAAATGACCTTAACTGTCCATATTTTTATCAGTATTTCGGTGACAACCACTTAACCAATCTCTAAGAAATTGCACACTTTCTCTAATCTTGTGTAAGCCCTCATCAGAATCTAAGTTTTTTCTAGCATGTGACTTTAAACTCTTCCAACATCTGTTCATTATTCAGTTTCAAAACTACTTTCACATGTTCAGGTATTTTTATAGCAATAGTCTTACTCCTTGATATTTATTTTGTCTTAGTCTGTTTAGTGTCACTATAACAGAATACCTGAGGCTGGGTATTTGATAAAGAAAAATTTAAGTGGTTATGAACCCGGTTGCTGAAACTCTAAGAACATGGCACTAGCATCCACTTAGCTTTTGGTGAGGGCTACATGCTGCATCACAATGTGGCTGAGAAACAGAACAGTAACCGGTATGTGCAAAGAGGAAAATGTGACCAGGAATCTCACATTATAGCAATCCACCCTTCCAGTGAATAATCCAGTTCCATGACTGGAACTTATTCACATGAGATGGCATTAATCTATTCATGAAGGATCTGCCTCCCTAACCTACATCTCACAGTAAACTCCACTGTATACCACCTCTATGGCAATTGTATTTTAACAAGAATTTGGGAGGGAACAAACCATATTCAAAACTATATATATATATCATATATATGAATGAGAGAGAGAATATCCAAGCAGAAAAACAGAAAGTGTCAGTAGCAAGATTAGCATACATGAGACAACAAGAAATGGCTAGGAGTAAAAATAGAAGGTGGAAGGTATTGAGATTAAAAATATAATAAGAGCCAATATGGTGTCCACTGGTTGCTTTGCAATGAACATGAACCTGTCTTGCCACTGAAGTAGCCTATAGTGGATTAGTGGATTCCTGGTGTGAATACACAGGGAGGAAAATGCAGCTGTACAATCCTTCACCCACTACACTTGGCCACATTTACTTTTGGAAAAGAGTTGCTATCTATTTCAACCCAATCTATGCTCTGACGTTAGACTGCTACTATTTTGTAAACCACACTGTAGACCCATACTCTGTGGCAGCATTAAGCCTGTCCACGTTTCAGACATTATAGCAATTACCATAGTGAGGTAGATTGCACTTTGGGTCCCAAAACCAAGCCCTCACTGTGTGTGTCAACGTTCTAAGCACCAGTTCAACCACCAAAGGGAATTAGGCCCATCTCCTAGCAACTCTCTAACTCCACACACATCTGTGTCCCCATTCTTGGCTCCCCTGACTACTTCACAAGCACCCATGCTTACTGTATCGATACAAACATGAAAGCATGGGTGAAACCCTGAGCACCAGTGCTTTTTCCTTCCTGAGTCTCAGAGCCAAAATCACTTCATGCATGAAGCCTGTTTTATAATCATTCTGGAAGTGACAATCATCAAACACTGGCACCACTGCAACTGCAAGTAAGTCTACATGTCAAATCTAGTGACAAGAGTGATCCTCTTAGCCACGATTTTCCTGGAGGGATAAAAATATATCAGAAGAACTTTGACACCCATGACCAAAAAAAAATCCTAACAACCGTCACCATCACCATAGTCTTTTATAGTTCATTAGTTACTGAGGATGCCTGCAATCTTTATCAACATTTGCCTCAGCTGACAAAGCTTAACAGAGACAACACAGCTGGCACCCTTATGGGTGGCCAAACTGCTTCACTCAACTCAGCAAGTACCTCTCAACTCTATATAGAGGAAGGTCTTTCCACAATGAAACTAGCTGGTAAAGTCTGCAAAAGTTGACTGCTCCACAAAATGCACAGACATCAATGTAAAACAAGAGATACAAAAATAGAGTGGATATAACAGTACCAAGGTGACATAATAATTTCACAAGGAAATAGAGACATAGAAACTGCATAACAAAATTTTTTTTAAAAATGTTATGCTCAATAAAATTAAAAATAAAATGCAGAGAAATAATTCAATAATATCAGGACGTCAACAAATGACCAACACCAGAAATCTTCCAAAGAGATTGCCATTATTATTGTTAAGGCAAACATAAATCGTAGAGCTGAAAAATATAATAAATAAAATAAAATAATTAAGATAGTCAATAGCAGAAGTAGTCAAAAAAAAGAAACTGTCTCTAAATTCTATGATAAGTTATTTGTGAATGTACAGTCAGAAAGTTGTGAACCACCCGCCCAGTTATCAAATATAAGAAGAGTAAAAACTTTCAAACTCATTTTACAAGGCCAGTCTTAGTCTATTACCAAAGCCAAACAAATAGACGATAAGAAATAAAAAATTATAGGCCAATAACCCTGATAAACATAGATTCAAAAATCTTCAATAAAATACTAATAAATTTGAATTCAACAGCACATTAAAAGGGTCATTAACCGTGATCAAGTGAGATTTATTCCGGGAAATTCCAAGATGGCTTAACATACATAAATTACTAAATGTGGTGCATCAAATTAACAGAATGATCAAAAAGCATATGATTATCTCAGCAGTCAACACAATTCAATATTCTTTTCTGATTAAACTCTGAACACATTAGGTATAGAGGGAATACTTCTCAATGCAATAAAGAGCATATAATGACAAGCCCATAACTACTATCATACTCAATTGGAGAAAGTTGAAAGCTTTCCTTTAAGATCAGGAAAAATGTAAAAATAACCATTTTTGACATTTCTATTTAACATAGACCTAGAAGTTTCAGCCAGAGCCATTACACAAAAGAAAGAAATACAAGGCATCCTAATCAGAAAGGAAAACATGACATTTTACAAATGATATCATCTTTTTATTTGATTTTTATTTTTTGAGTTGGAGTTTCACTCTGTCGTGCAGGTTGGAGTGCAGTGGCACAATCACGGCTACCGCAGCCTCAACCTACTGGGCTCAGGCGATCCTTCTGCCACAGCATTCCTGGGACTACAGGCACATGCCACTACACCTGGCTAATTTTTTGATTTGTTGTTGAGACAAGGTCTCGCTCTATTACTCAGTCTGGTTTCGAAATCCTGGGCTCAGGCAATGCTCTCAACTTGGCCTCTCAAAGCATGGGTACTATAGGAATGAACTGCTGTGCCTACAGATGATGTAATCTTATATTTAGAAAACTCCAAAGACTCCACTCAAAAACTGTTAGATCTTTTAAATTCTATACCATTGCCAAATACAAAAATCAGCATATTAAAAAAGTGTTTCTATATACTAACAGTGAACTATCTGAAAATTGGAAACACAATTAACAATGAGGACATTGACATATCTCTGGGAACTTTTCTTGCGGTACACAATTTCTGACATATTTATGTTAATAACAGTTTACATATACACATTTAACTCAAGAAAGGCTAATCAACATATATGAACTGAGGATTCTTAACAAACTACTTATCAATATTAACACAAGAAATCTATTTCCAGCAACACTCTTTAAAAATTAGTATTTAGCCAGGCTCGGTGGTTCAACCTGCAATTCCACGCTTTGGGAGGTTGAGGTGAGTGGATTGCCTGAGCCCGCGGGTTTGAGACCCAGCTGGGCAACTTGGCGAGACCTCGTCTCTACAATAAATCAAAAATCAGCCAGGCATGGTAGTGCGCGCTTGTAGTTCCAGCTACTCGGAAGGCTGAGGCGGAAGGATCGCCGGAGCCCAGCAGGTCGAGGCTGCGGTGGCCGGGAGCGGCCACTGTACTTCAGTCTGGGCGACAGAGTGAGACTCCAACACACACACACACAAAAATTAGGATTCCTTCTTTTTAATTTTTTTTTTCCAGCAGCCCTCTTGAAAATCTTTTTTTTTAAAGTTTTTCATTTCAAGGATATTATTTATATTGTGATTTCTGAAAAAGAAAACTGTGAGAATTAATCAAAATATTTGAAAATTCAATTTAATAAGATCTTACTAAGAAACGATACTCGACCACTTCTTCAACTGAAGAGAAATAAAATATATTAAAAGCAAATAGTCTAAGAAGTAACAAAAGAAGAAACTTTTTCAGAAGTTAGCCTATGACAAAATGCTGGTATGACAGTTCACAATTATCCATCTCTTAGTTTTCTCTTTGAAAGGGCAGCTATAGTGGATTTTTTTTTCTTTTTTAAATAATCAAGAACATATTAAAATCAAAATAAAATATAGAACATTATACTGAAAAGACACAGAATCTTTGTCTTTTATTCAGATTACTCAGAAAGAAAAACATTTATAAACTCTTATTTAAAGAAGACCAATAATCCAAGAAACTTTTATTTTATTTTATTTTTTTTTATTTTTATTTTTTTGAGTTGGAGTCTCACTCTGTCACCCAGACTGGAGTGCAGTGGCCACTCCCAGTCA
>NW_007247679.1:122619-123314 GCF_000164805.1 Carlito syrichta | reverse complement strand
ATCCTTCCGCCTCAGCCTTCCCAGGAGCCGGAATTACAGGCGCGCGCTACCACACCCGGCCGATTTTTTGATTTATTGTAGAGATGAGGCCTCGCAAGCTTTTATTTTAATGGAAGGAAAATAAAATTCTACTTTTGTGCTAGTGTGTATTTGTTGCTAAATTTCTTTTTGAAAATTTTATAAATGCATTCCTTAAATTTTAGCCAGCTTTGCCCAAGAAAAATAAAATTTTCTTTCTGACTATACCCAATGGTAGAATCTTCTACAACTGTCTGTATCCACTTAGGTTTTTACCTGCACATTTCTCTGATTCTGGAACATCTAGTTATTTTATTTTATAGCAAAACAACTGTCTTTTTTACTTAACAAAACACAATCTGTGTATGTTGAATGCAAAGTTGTTTCCCTCTGCCACTAATCCTTTTATTCCCATAGGCTATGACTTTTATCCACTATAGCTGCCCTTTCAAAGAGAAAGCTAAGAGATGGATAATTGTGAACTGTCATACCAGCATTTTGTCATAGGCTAGCAGAGTTTAGAAATATACACACTTCCAAGCTGGACTCAGTGGCTCAGCCTGTAATCCCGCGTCTTTGGGAGGCTGAGGTGAGTGGATTGCCTGAGCCCGCGGGTTCGAGACCCACCTGGGCAGCGAGACCTCATCTCTACTATAAATCAAAAAATCACCCGGGCG